>NC_073305.1:212692756-212775256 GCF_027595985.1 Sorex araneus
AAAATCCTTTGGGCAAATCAAAGTGTTCCCAGGACTGCTGCTTAACCAATCACCACTTGGCAAAACGTTCCCCCCATCAAATCTGCTCATCGAAGGCCTCATTTGCACAAAGCCGGTATTTTCCTAAAGAAGATTGCAGGGGGAGGAGCCCCACTTCTGCGGCTGTGTCAGTGTGGTGGGTGCCCTTGGGATCCTCGGACACTCCAACCGTTGATAGGTCAAACCCATCTTGGGTCTGCGTGCCACAACCTGCGGGCCTGAATTCCCAGAAGTAGGCGCTGCAGTTCGGGACTGAGCCATCAGGCCAGCTGAAATTGGTCTGTCAGCGGCAGAACCAGGTAGTTGGAACTGCACCAGACTTTGATGTCTCTGCGTAATAAAGAGACGGTTACCTTCTCCCTTCTGAAGATGAAGCTTGGCCAAAGCAGTTTGCCCAAATTTGCCCAACTGTAAAGCTAAACTCAAGCTGTAGTACCCGAAGAGACAGCAGCATGTCCCTTCAGTGACCGTTTTCCACCAGCAAGGACTAGAGTCAGGTTGTCTCTTCTGACCTCATCTGAGTTATTTCTCATGTGATTGACGCTAAGTTTACAAATTTACCTAAAAGATGTGAATGCCTAAACATAAACCACCGATTTATACTAAAGAATGTCACCGGGGCTAGAGAGCAAATCCTGAGCACCACCCAAACAAGAAAAACAAACAAACAAACAAACAAACTGCATCAACACACTACAGAATCATGTCACTGTCACCATGACCCACCCATAATGATACGAGCCGGAGACACTGCCACAGGAGATGGCAGCCTTCTGATGTCTCACCGGAAAACGCTCTTGCAGAGGGCCTGGCCTCGTGGGGGTGACGGATGTGTGTTGGTTCCACAGTGGGGCAAGGCCGAATGCTAGCCTTAGCTTTACATTCACATCCGCTTAGGAAAATTACTTAATACATCTGAGCCTCTGTTTTCTTATCGATAAAATTTTGAGCACAGCAGCAAGTATGAATACCTGTAGGAATTAAAGGAGATAACAGACATAAAAAAGGCTGGGGACCATCAGAAATTCACAAATGACAGCTACTTGGGGTGCGGGGAGGGCATTCTTATACGTTGTATGTAGTGGCCTCTCTCTAAGCAGATAATTTAGAAATTTTCTAAACTAAAAAAAAAAATCTCTTCTATGAAAACACATGATATTGTATAAACAGCCCCTGGGAGGAAAGACTTTATTTCATGTGTGTGAAGTGAAAAACCTCAGTTCATTTTGATGGGAGGTCTCAGCCCCTCATCCCCATTCTTTCCACCCCCAAAGCCCAGATCCCCACCCCCACCCCTGCTAGGAAATCAGTGGGGTGAGCCTCTCTCCTCTGGCTTGATTAGTTTTCCCTCGGTAACTGCTAGGGTTCAATGCCGCTTCATTTCAGCAAGAGGAGGTGGCTCAGAAATCAAGGTCATGTAACTTTTGAAGGGCAGGTGAAGGGCAGCCTTCCCCTAATGATCTCTCAGCCATCGGCTTCCCTAGAATGAAGGTTAATACGAAACTTCAAGGTCATGTCCGATCACCTTTCCAAATAAGAGAAGAATCCTTTCGATGGGATTTTAATTAGATCGAGTACAACTAATTCTTCCTTTGGTACTTATTCCATTTCCTATCCTTTCTGTAATTATTGCCAGTGGAAGCTGAAGAAAGCCCGGCAATTATCCTTTATTTCTCCTTCACGCAAGAAGGGTGGGGGCTTTCCACTGCACTCTGTCTCCGTAAACCTGAAGATGTTACTCCTAAAATGCTGACACATGCAAGTGTCAGCTCTAAGGAAAGAGGGAGCTCCGAAAGTGACCCTAATACCACGACACACATAGCTACCCCTTTTCCTCCACCTACAGCAGACTGTTAGGTATTGGGACAAGTTTAAGCAGCTCATTTGTATGTCTCTAATCAATAAACATAGATCGGGTGCCTACCAAGGGCTCAGTAGGGTGTGCGGGGCTTGAGAGTGAGAATTGCAAAGAAAACGAAGGAGCTGAGTTAAGTTCTGTGAGAGACAATTAGCAGGTAAAATAAACCAGCAATACCCGACTCCTAGGAGAAACAAGAGCATTTCATAGTCACGGCGACGAGAGTGGGGAGGCAGGGGGGATGAACCAGAATGTTCCACCAGAGGATATGAGGTTTGCCTTAAGTCAGAAGCATGAGTAGGATTTAGATAAATAGATTAAATAAATATTTCCCGAGTGCCTAATTTGTGCCGAGCATTGGATAAGTACAGATAAGGATACTCAGGCTGAGAGACAGAGTCGGCAACAGTTTAACGGCACATTCCAGTGGTAGAACTAGGGTTCAGACCCGAGTTTCTCTAGGTCCAGAAAAGAGTGCTCGGGGCTGGAGCAATAGGAGAGTGGGTAGGACATTTGCCTTGCACGAAGCCGACCTGGGTTCGATTCTCAGCATCCCATGTGGTCCCCTGAGCACCACCAGGAGTAATTCCTGAGTGTATGAGCCAGGAGTAACCCCTGTGCATTGCTGGGTGTGACCCCAAAAGAGCAAAAAAAAGAGAGAGAGAGTGCTCATAAAGGTTATTTACGTAGAGAATAACTAGAAGAGAAGCTTCATTTAGCATCTTTCAGCCAAACTCTATTGTTTGTAAAAGTCTTCAGATGTCTCTAATACTAGTTTATTTTAGCAATGGTCAATCCTGTTATTTTCTTGATCTAATAGGTTATCAGTCTTCTCCTTCTAGAATATTAATTCCTCTTATCTATCTCCTATAGAGTCCTCACTAAATGCCTTCCTGGCACAGAGTGAGTGATCAAGAACAACAACAGGTGGGATAACAGACTGGATCTCATCCTCCAATAATTCAGGCAAGGAGGGAGGGTCATTGTAAATAAGATACCAAGTCTGACTCGTGTGCCATTGTACTGTCAGCACCTCAGACAGTTCCTTCAGCTTTTGATACCCTGCACAGCCTTGAATGGAGGAGGGGTTGAGGAATGGAGAGGCTGAAGAAGAAGAAGGGAGGGTTTGAAATAGAAAGAGCATCTCAGAAGCAGGACAGTCGCCAATTTAGTAAAAAAGCAGGTTCAAGTTCATCTAAATAATTAGTTTGCCTTTGCTGCTAGAACCACCTTGCTAGAGATGCCCTGAATCCATCTTCGAGTTGACAAAAAAGCTTGGTGTTTCCATATCCCCTGATGGTTCTTCTCTGGGTGGAGCCCCCTGCCCTGTCCTGACAAGGAATATGTCCTCTGGACCTGTGCCAACCTTTCCACAAACTTGGATCCTCTTCATTAATTTGTATTTTCCTAAAGAATATTTATTCATGTAGTTTCTGTTTGGGTAATTACTGAAATTATGTCTAATTATGTGACGATGGTAAATAATAATAATCACCTAGCTGCAACATGCTCTGTTTCCATTATGGGTAGGGATTTTGTGCAATTTGCTAAGAAATGCTGTAAGGTAGGAGTGCTGATTAGCACAGGGAGGAGGGTGTCAGTTTGAATATTTGGTTGAGTTATCACTATACTTCATCAATTGCTATGCAGTAAAGGTCTTATCTTTTTTTAAAAAAAACAGCCCTGGGGTTGTGCTCTTTGAATATTATTACCACATTACGATTAATAATAGTTGCTCTTAATTCAGCACTTAGAGCATGCCAGATAAATCCAAATGGAAAATCACAGCCAACTGCCTTCAGAGACTGAAGCAGGCTAGTTCGGAAGATAAAAAATCATGGCAGGGCCTGGGGTCTGAGGTGAACTGCTACTTGCATGTCCCCCCCTTCAAAAGAAGACACCCACTCAGGGGCCACCCAGCTTTGTCAATTTGAGGGATGGCAATAGTGCTCTCCAGTCTTCTGTTTTCTTTCTGAAGGAGCCAACACTCTGTATTTTAATGTGAAACTCACACAATTTTTTTAAATGACTTGCATACCAATCAGCCGAGTATTCCCTATGTAAAGTCCCTCCGTCTCAGGCAGCCTCTGTCTCTGATTGGAAGCTGTGGGGACTTTGGGGGAAGAAAGGAAAAATTTCACGGAGTCCATGTGGGGTGAGAAGAGCCGTTTCTCACTTTTATTTGAAAACTCTGGGAAGCAATTTCAGAGGAAAGATCAGTGAAAGAGCATCAGACGTCTGTCCGGTCAGAGAGAAGAGGAGGATGGAGGGGTGGGTAGAGTCCCTGTAACACGGGTACCAGGAGCAGAGGAGCTGGGTCCTGGAGAAAGGAGGGGTGCTCAGCTAGTGAGCCCCCCTACCCCCAGGAAGAAGAGTCCCCACATACCCCTCAGCCTGGTCAAGATACATCTCAGGGGAGCAGGCGGGCTAAGCTCCCGCCCTGCGGAAGGCCAGGCAGCCACACACACACCTTAGCAGCTAGGGGTCCATCCTAGGAACGGGGAACAAACAAATAAATTATTGGCATCAGGTGGAGTTGTGAGTAAGGCGTAAAATGGGATTCTCGGGCCCTCCCAACCGTCTGGGAGGGAGAGGAGAGAGTCGCCGCAGCTTCCCAGCTTCCCCTGCGGGCTGAGACCTGCTGGGCCCCCTGCCACTACTCCACTGCACAGCGGCAAACACCAAAACAGGTGGCCGATATGGAAGGCCAAAATTATGCCATTTTGATACAACTTGGACATGGTATGATGCTTCCATGAATACTCCAGGTCAGGCTGATTTTTGCAGAAATAATTCGCTGATTCTGGTAGCAGGCGCCTTGGAGAGTAATCAGACCGGGCTGGTTCCATGGGCTTTACTGAGCGACCCCAACAAAGTTCTCCCGGTCTCTGCTCTGTTCCCTACGAGAGTTTCTCAGACACCTGGACCACGTGCCCCTGCACATCCCAGATGTTGGCAGCTTAGCATCCCTCCGCTGTGAGCTTTCCCCGCCCTGCCCTGGGAACCCGGGCGTGACTCTGGTTGGCCAGAAAGGGACCACGTGCTCATCTAAGAACCAATCACCATTCTCCAAGGGACAGAACCTGCTCATTGACTTCGCTTCTCACCAGGTCAAAGCAAAACCCAAAGAGGCTCCGAAATAGGAAATCCCGGGGATACTTTTGCTAGAAGAACGATGTATTCTGGGAATCAAATGTCTTATCAGTTGACTATGACCAGACAGTGGCTGGTGAGCGTAGGAAATCTCACACAATCAAAACACTCACACAATCAAAAACCACATCACATTTCAAATAATGTGGCAGGAACACGGAGCAGAGCACCATGTGTTGGAGCACACAGGGAGGCCCGGATTTAATCGGAGCACTACATGGTCCCCCAAACACTGCAGTGGGAGACATGGGAACAAGTCAGCCCTAGCACAGCAGGGCCAAAAGACACACAACAACACAATATGCCATGTCAAATTTGCAAAGCCAAACTGTGTGTGTATGTGTGTGTGTGTGTGTGTGTGTGTGTGTGTGTGTGTGTGTTCAGTGGGGCGGTAGGGGAAGGAGGGTGGTATTGAATGCTGGTAGAAATTTCAATAACACAGGTATTTTTTTTGGAATTAATTTCATTTTAGAAGCCTGAGAGATAGTACAGGGGTTAAAGTGCTTGCCTCACATGCAAGTCAGATAACTTAAGCTCAAACCCCAGGCATCACATTTTGGTTCCCCTGTCCCCAACAGCACCAGGGGTCACTGCCAGGCACAGGAATAGCCCCTGAGCACACCCCAGGTGTGGCTCCCCATCCAAATAAAATCAAACAGCTGTGTTTGTGTTGTCATTGCAAATTCCCCAAATGACAAGACATCATTGAGTAAGTTCCCAGCAATCTTTGAGATTAGTTAGACCCAGATCGATGAACTTTGAAGGTAACGACCCCCCAACCACTGACCTCACATCCAACCACCTGGTGAACTCTTTAAAATGCTGATGTCTTGGGAGCCAGAGAGATAGCACAGAGAGCTAGTACATGAAGGTGTTTCAGTTCAACCCCGGCATCACCTATCGCTCCCTGAGCACTGCTATGAGTGATCCCTTGAGCACAGAGCCAGGAGTGAACGCTGAGCATCACTGAATGTATCCCAAGAGTAAACAAACAAAACCTCCCAAAGCCCAAGTCTCACCAGCAATGATCCTGGCTTAATCTGTTTGGGTTTAGAAGAGTTTTCTAGTTTTCTCATTTCTTGTGTTCATATGTGATGCCTGAGATTCAAACCTAAGTCAATCATTGGTGATAGTGGGAAATGTAAACTAGTGAAGGGATGGGTGTTGGAACTTTATATAACTGAAACCCAATCATGAACCTTGTAACTGTAATTTTACTGTGATTCAATTAAATAAATTTTAAGTCATTGGTATGCTAAATTTTTTTAAATACACTTAATATAATAGAGATAAGAGCCAGGAGGATCGCTCCACAGCTTGGAAGCCAGCCTCGCATGCT
Organism: Sorex araneus; assembly: GCF_027595985.1. NCBI lineage: Eukaryota > Metazoa > Chordata > Mammalia > Eulipotyphla > Soricidae > Sorex > Sorex araneus. The sequence goes on from NC_073305.1 coordinate 212,699,146, forward strand.
GGGGGAAAAGGCAGCTGGGATAGAGAAGGGACTAGTAAGTAAATATTGCTTGGAGGGCTCGCTCGGGATGGGAGATGTGTACTAAAAGTAGACTATGGACCAAACATGATGGCCACTTACTACCTATATTGCAAACCATAACACCCAAAAGGAGAGGGAGGGAGAGGGAGAGAGAGAGATAGAGAGAGAGAGAGAGGGAGAGAGAGAGGGAGAGAGAGAGAGGGAGAGGGAGTGGGAGAGGGAGAGGGAGAGGGAGAGAGAGTAGTAAAAAGGAATGCACCTGCCACAGAGACGGGGATGGGGTGGGGGTGGGGAGTGGGGAGGTGGTGGAGGCATACTGGGAACATTGGTGGTGGAGAATGGGAACTGGTGGAGGGATGGGTACTTGATCATTGCATGACTGAAATGTAATCACGAAAGTTTGTAAGTCTAACTAAATCTCACAGTGATTCATTACCAAAAAAAAAAATACACCTAAGTCAGAGGCATGCAAGGCAAGCATATTACCCCTTGTACTATTTTTCAGGCCCAGCTACTTTTAAAAAGTGTTTTTTTAAATAAAAAAAAATGTCCACGCTTCAACGCGGACCACTTCCATCAGCAGCCCTGGCAGTGCCACCCATGTGTCTCGCTGCTCTGAAGCATCCGTGAACAGCAGAGACAACAACCAAGGAAGAAGCCTCCAGCTGGCAGACCATCTCTCTTTAAAGCTCTGGCTATTTCTGCACTTCACGTGGTTTCTTTTCTTCTCCTAGCCATGTTTCTGGTTCCCAGTTTCGTTCCCCTTATACGCAGTAGAGTCTGCGGCAGGCAAGCCATGCTCACTCAGATACCCAGGGCTTCGGGTCCCTCTCCTGCGGTGAAGGGTTGTGGGGCCGAAGAAGTGGCCCGGACTCGCGCTCACATATGCACGGCTCCCCCGTGAGCTTCACAAGGCCAGCAGCTTGTCAGTGAGCTGAGGGAAGGGATTTGCTCCAAGAACTCAGCGAAAATAAGGCTCCATCTGTGCCAGGCGCTGCTCTAAGCAGGTGGCAGAGACATGATTTCAACAAACTGTACCTTATCTCGACTTTACACACGAGGAAATCTAGATACAAAGAGTTTCCATAATTGACCCAACCTCCCGTGACGACCCAATACAGTTGAGTCAGTATTCAACCTCCACAGCCTGGTGCCAAGGCCCGAACGCTTAACCTCTCCGTGGTAGGAAGACTGACAGTTTAAAAGGAATGTTCTGTGCATTTCCCCATCGAGCCACCCCTAGAGAGAGCCATTCACAGCACCAGGCTCTTTCCTCCCTGCTTCTCATTAGAGAGAGAATCTAGTGACCACCAACCCGGTGGCCTTTTGGATTAGTCCACAGGGTTCCCTCTTTCAACCACTGGCTCAAATGACTTGATAAAGATTAAAAGATACCCCAGGGAGAGGAGGAAGAAGGCAGAGAGGATGGATACCCACTACTTCAGGTCTTCGTGTGTTGATGCCAGAAAGAATGTTCTCTTTCTTTTCTCTTCCTCTTCCTCTTTATCTTTCTCCTCCTCCTTCTCCTTGTTAAAATTTTTTGTTGTTGCTGTTGCTTGGTGTTATCAAAAGCCTGGTGGTTCTGAGGGATTTTTCCTGGCTCTGTGCTCAGGGGTCACTCCTGGAGGTGCTTAGGGGACCATACACGGTGCTGGGGATTAAAAAATTCCCTTTTCTTTGAGCTCTGCACCACTAGCCCTGATCAACTCCTTCCAGCTTTCAACTCTGGCTTCTCTCCCTAATAAAGGGTGGAGAAAATCATCCTCTAATTGAAGGATGGCAATTCGGGGAGAGAACTAAATTTGTCTAGCAAATTCACTGGATTGGCCAGGTTTGGTGGTGGAAAGAGGGTCCTCCCGGGGCTGGAGCAATAGCACAGCGGGTAGGGCGTTTGCCTTGCAAGCGGGCGACCCGGGTTCGATTCCCAGCATCCCATATGGTCCCCTGAGCACCGCCAGGGGTGATTCCTGAGTGCAGAGCCAGGAGTAACCCCTGTGCATTGCCTGGTGTGACCCAAAAAGAAAATAAATAAATAAATAAATAAATAAATTTAAAAAAAAGAGGGTCCTCCCAATGGCAGGAGTCAAATATACGCAAAAACCTGAACAGCTCTGCATAACCACGAAGGAGGGCTTTGGAAGATTCTGGGCAAGAGGAATAGTGAGCTTGTAAGGAGATTCTGAACAAAGGCCCTTTAGAGGTCATCTTGAACCAGTGGCTATGCTGCCACTTAACCCTCTTTTAAAAATCTGTTTCCCTGCACCGCAAAGAAAAAGATATTAAGTGACCCTTGCCTTTCTGCATCTTCCTTGGTTCTCAACCAAGGAAAAGACGCTCTGTGGAATACTGGAGCTGAAACAGAGAACAAGCCCCAGAAAGCAACTCTCCATGTGCCTCATAGGAATGGGAAATGGAGCTGGAGATGTGAACCAGACACTGAATTTAGGAAAATCTCGGGGAAGACGAATTCACAAGCCTGCGATGCAGCGAGGGTGATGAGCCAATGTTATTGAATTCTCAAAAGACAAGCCATCTCGGTTATTCTTTCAGTGACACGAGGTATCTCTTAACAATGGCTTTGCCAAGGCACTAATCTCTTTGTGAGTTGCCACCATTATCGGGGAAGCTCGAACAAGCAACACTTTAAATCATCTTGATGCTGGCCACGCCGAACCATTTTCAGCTCTGTAAACCTTTCACATTTTTATCCTCCTACAGCCTTTTAATGTGATTTTCCTTCTGCCGGAAACAAGCTTGCCCATCATCTTTGCCCATTTGAAGTTTTACTGTTCTTTCAGAGCCCCAGCTCTGCCGTCCTCTGATTTATTGGTAAAGATGTTTGATGCTATCAAGAAAAATAATTCCACTCAAAATGGCTTAAACAATAGGGCATTTACTGTTTGATGAGACGTCTCTGGTCCTCTTAATGTGTTGTGTTCCATATGTCAGTGGACAAGCAGCCTAAGAAAGGAATACGGTCCGGGTGGGATGAACTGATTCTGATGACTTTGGGGTGCAGTGACAGAATGAGGGCAGAGAGAAGTCACTGGGGCTTCTTTGGATGCATCCAAGCTCCTGACAATAGACAGTGTCAGGAACTCAGCAAGGATTTGGGTTAAAAGCCCACGTCTGCTGTCAACCTAGAAGAACTCACACTGGCTCAGGGTGTGAGAATCTAGCGTGGCACAGGAGGATGAAGACAAGGGCTAGGGATGATGAACTCAACCAACTGCTTCGAATCTCTGCAGAGTTGATCTGGACACTTGCTGCAAGTGATCTCTGTGATTAATCAGACTTGTCTATTTTCTCCCAGGAAAGAGTCGGAACATCTTATAGTTTCAAAAGTAGACGTGGAAGGGGATCAGATTGATGCAAGGGGTGAACTGTATCAAACACTGCATCTGCTGTTGAGATTCCTCTTCTCTATCTTTGAGATTCCATCAGAACTTGGTGCAATCTGATATTTCCAGGCATCCAACCCCTGCCCCATGGATATTTCTTCCCCCTCCCCACAAGTAGCTTAAGACAGTGACAAGATGAGGCCTGGTGGATAAACTATCTCCTCTCCTCTCCATGCTCTGCCTCAAGATGCAGTTGTCATGGTGACAGAGAGGACAGTCGCACTTAAAAGTAGTCTACTTGATCATGCTGCTTCGAGGTGACGCGTCCTCCTTCCCTGCCTCACACTCTCTCTCCCTCAGGCTTCATCTCTGGTGCCTTATCCTCAAACAAAATAAAGGAGTCTTGGCCCCAGGATCGCTCTATTGAGCCAACCAGAGGCAATACCACCCAAAGTATGCGGGAAGGGGTTTCCCAAGTTCAGATGACACCTATTCTTTGGATCCTTCCTGGCTTCCATTTTTCATGGTGTTGGCTTTCATGGTTTAATAGGACGACAGTCACTCCAGGCCTGAGAACTTCACACCCAACATGTTCAAACTCTAGAGAAGACGAAAGGGGTGATGATGCTCTGACTCCTGAGGGTGATGCCGTCACACATCTCACTGGCCAGAATCGCATCCCAGGCCCATCCCTGGCATTGGGAACTGAAGAGGACTCTTTAGTTCTTTGGGCCTGGAGAGGACTCCTCCTCCCCTACGCCCCAGTCCTGAGCAAGTTGAGAAAGTAGGAAGGAAGGAATTATCCACGCACACTAGTGGTAGCAATGCCAAACCATGAGCCAACTCAGGGTCAGAAGACCCCTTCCTTACCCTTGTTTCTAGATGCTAAACCAGCAAGAAATGCTTCAGCATCCCTTGCACCTTGCTGGGGTGTGGGGCAGCAATCTATTTCAAGGCATTTGTATGTAAGTAAAAGTCTCTAGGAAGGCTGCTACTTGATCCTCCCTAATGATAAGATAACGAGACAGCATGAGACTATTACCCGTGGACAACAGAAATGAGGGCCAGGAGGACTCCATAGTTGGAGTTTTGTCACAAGTGGGAGAGGGCAATTAGGACAGAGAAGGGACCACCATGACAAAGACAGTTGGAAATGATCACCCTGGACAAGAATCAAATGCTAAAAGTAGGCAAAGGGATATACATAGCAGCCTCATAGTATGGGTACTGCAAGCCATAATGCCCAAAAGGAGAGAGGGAGGGAGAAAAAGAGTGGGGGGGAGGGAGGGAGGGAGGGAGGGAGGGAGGGAGGGAGGGAGGGAGGGAGGGAGGGAGGGAGGGAGGGAGGGAGGGAGGGAGGGAGGGAGGGAAGAAAGTGTCTGCTACAGAGTCAGACTGAGGGTGGGGGGTGGGAGCAGGAAAATTTGGGACAAAATGTACACTGGTGAAGGGACCGGTATTGAAATATTGTATGACTGAAACCCAATCATAGACAACTTTGTAACAATGTATCTCATGGTGATGTAATACAAAAAATAAATATATAAAAAAAAGAAAAGAAAAGAATGCATGACAATCTCTCTTCTCTCTTCCTCTTATTCCATCTCTCCTTTTCCTCCCTCACACCCACATACCCTCCTGACCACCCCTTTGGTTCACGTCTGTAGACTCAGCTCATAAGACCCGGGTCCTTGGAGCTTTGGCAGCCATCTTGCAACCACGAGGCACTATGTCTGCATTGGAAATACTAATAAACTGCTAAAGATGGAGTAGAACAACTGTCTGTAGCACTGTCGTCCCATTGTTCTTCGATTTGCTCGAGCAGGCACCAGTAACATCTTCATTGTGAATTGTTACTGTTTTTGGCATATTGAATATGCCCACGGGTAGCTTGCCAGGCTCTGCCATGCGGGTGGAATGCTCTCAGTAGCTCACCGGGCTCTCTGAGAGGGATGGAGGAATTGAACCTGGATCGGCCTCATGCAAGGCAAATACCCTATCCAAAGTGCTATCACTCCAGTCCATCAACAATTAAGAAAAAAAATCCTAGCTCTTTAACTATATCTTTCACATACAAACCAACTTACAATCTTTCAAGCTTTTCTCTGGAGTTTTTAAGTAATATAGCATTTTAAAAAAAATTAGATTTACTTATTTGTTGGTTTGGGGACCATGATCAGCGGTGATCAAGGCTTACTCCTGGTTATGTGCTTAGGGTGGATTTTCTGGTGATGCTCCAGGGACCCAATAGGTGCTGGGAACAGAACCAGGACCACCTATGCCCAAGGCAAGCCCACTAACCCCTGCACTCTTTCCCCCCACCTGCCTCATTCTCTCTGTCTCTCTGTCTCTCTCTCTGTCCCTTAGCATCATTATTATTCTCATAATATATTATGTGTAGCTGAGAAACCTCCATAAGAGATAAAGCAACCCAGAGAGTCTGCCAATTGTGGGAAGGATTTCTTGACATTACAGACTGTTGGAGCCATTCTTTCTTCCTGACATCCAACGCTTACTGATATCGAGGTCATTACTGCAGTGCACTTCCATTGTTCAGTTAAACAAATTCCTTTAATTTCCTTCATGGCAGAAAAGCAAATGCTTTTCCGGCAATATAAGATTCCAGCATAGAGCAGTGGAAGGGATTAACTGATCCCCAAAGTCTCTTACAACTTTGAACCCTATGACTTCCACTGCTTTATGCTGTTCCTGTTCCATACGTAAAAATCTTTTTTGCACAGGGCTGGGGAGACAGTACAGCAGGTAGGGCAACTGGCTCTGATTCAACCCCTGGTACCACATATGGTCCCCTGAGCCCCACCAGGCATGGTCTCTCAGCACAAGACAAGAGTAAGCCCCAAGCACTGCCGAGTGTGAACCCCCGTCCCCCAATCAAAACAAAACAAAACAAAACAAAACAGAGCAATAAGTCTTTTTGTATATAGATGGTACCATACCGAACTGCCAGAGTGAGATTCGAATGGGAAAAAAGCAGAACAGAATCGCAGCTCATTCAAACGTCCCTATTCTCTTTGGAAAGTAGGGTTTCCAAACTCAATTTCCACTTAGCAGATGAGTTAGAGGCTCTCTGCTGGCCCGAACAGGCCTATTCCTATTCTCCTCCGGCAGTGTGGAGAACGGATATGCCCTGTGCAAAGGCTCATTTCAGTCCAACGTGATTTTAATCATGTTTCTAGTGCTTACAGCTAATAAGTCTCGTGCTTCTATTTTCTGTGTACAGTAAAAGCCCCTGGAAGAAGCTTGAGGGCTGTTCTTCAGGGGAGTTTAGCACCCCAAAGCTCTTCACATTCGTCGGTTTATGTAGCATGTGTTACAGTCTCCAGTTAATGGGAATTTTCTTTGTCAAAGACCAGAAAAATGGAAGATTAAAAAATTGAACAACGACCTAGCTGTAATCAGAAATCTTTTCTAGGTAGGCATGACATTTAAAGTTTTTTTTATATTCCTCTTATTCAGAAAATGTTTCCAGTGTGCTCGACTCTTTTCATGGACCAATTTATTGTGTGTGAGGGGGGAGTGGGGGGGGTCACCCAGAGAGAAAAAAATGAGTTATCCTCTAGCTTCATGCCATCTACTTAGTCACTTTGTACGTATTATCTAATTAAATGTTTTTTCTCTAACAATGTTTTTTTTTAATTTCCTAAGTAATGCCTAATTCTTAAATCTTTTCAACAATTCATGGACAGAAACTTCAAAACGTGGTTTTCCTGATACCCATCACTCTTCAATCCCTTACTCCCCTGGAGATTATCTCTTTATTTTCTGGTGTGTATCCATCCAGAAGTGTTCCTGTGCATTTTCACAAATAGACATATTCTTACATAAATAGATAAACTCACCCTCTTTCATCTATGCTAGGGTGCACTTCTGTTTTTCAAATGTTCAACTGATATAAGGATACATTTTTATTTATTTATTTATTTATTTATTTTTGCTTTTCGGGTCAGACCTGGCGATGCACAGGGGTTACTCCTGGCTCTGCACTCAGGAATTACTCCTGTCGGTGCTGGAGGACCCTATGGGATGCTGGGAATCGAACCCGGGTTGGCCATGTGCAAGGCAAACACCCTACCCACTGTGCTATCACTCCAGCCCCAGGATACATTTTTAGATTAAAAAAAAAAAAGGCTTTGTATAGTGTCCAATATCTTGAGCCATATAAAACAATGGCACATCTTGGGAGCGGTGGCATTTTAGAGTAACACAATCCATCGCTTCTTGGCCTTTTTGGTTAAGATCAGGTGTAGAATAACGCAATCCAACAGACAGTGTTTACCTGATTAGATCGACGAATGGCGGCATAAATTCCCCGGGACAGCTCTGAGGACGGAGGGACTGGCTCCATCCCTTCTGCTCTCCGTGTGAGTCTGTCATTGCGGGAATGTGTCTGCTTTTACGTAGTCCTCCCTCTCTCCGACGAACTTTCCGAAGATTTCCAACTCTTCCTGGTAGGAGACAGGGCTGTAGTGAGCATCCTCGCACTCAGAGTTTTGGTTCCAGAAGTACTTTTGTGATGAGATTCTCATCTTGAGTTTGCGCTGTTAGCACTGTACATCGTGGCGAAAGAGAACTTTCCAGAGCTTAACTAGACCCACAGTAAAATCTGGCTCCCCAACCACAGCCATCTTGAGTGACTCAAGGGCATTAGAACCATCCTTGGAATCAAGGCTTCAGAAACCTACGCAAGGCACTACAGGCTGCACTCCTGGCGGCTTAACTTAGCTGAACTAGCCAGGAAGCAAAGCAAACTGCAATGAATAGATCTTTCATCTGTGTTCTAATAAAACTTTATTCGCCAGGGGCTAGAGCGATAGTACAGTGGGGAGGGCGTTTGCCTTGCACACAACTGACCCGGGTTCGATTCCCAGCATCCCATATGGTCCCCAGAGCACCAGCAGGAGTGATTCCTGAGTGCAGAGCCAGGAGTCAGCCCTGAGCATCGCTGAGTGTGACCCAAAAAAGCCAAAAAAAAAAAAAAACTTTATTCACCAGGCCCCCGGGTCTCAGTGAATGGCTCTTTCTGGAGTTAAACAGTGCTCAACTTGTCAAACCTTCTAGAACAGCCCTGGCGGGCCCTTTCTCCACCAGGGATCCCGCTCAGCACACACGAGACAGTCTCTCTCAGCTCTTAAACAACGATGTAGAATTAAATCTCAAAATAAGTTTCAAAGGTGTTGGTGAGTGAAAAGGAACGCCGGCGTGTGTGGCTGACTCAGTTTCTTCTGCTAAACGTGCCAGCCGCGTTAGCATGTGAGTGAGGATGAACTGGCGGCTGCCCGGGAGCCCCTGGCAGGTCCTTGACAAACGCAGGTGTTATTGAGTGACACGTTCTCGCTTCTGTGGGTGAGGAAAGGTCCCAGTTAGGAATTCACAGAGGCGACACACAGAGCAGGAGTGTCCAACTCTCTGCTGCCACCAACCACCTTTCACTTAGAGGCAGAACATTGGAACCCAGAGGACTAACCAGAGGAAATCTAGAAAACTCCCACTAAGCCAGCACTGGACACGAACAGTGGACCTCTCATTGCAGGGGCCCAGGCTGAATAGACATCCCCCATCAGAAGAGACAGCTTTGAAAGTAGATCAAGGACCAAACGTGATGGCCTCTCAGTATCTATATTGCAAACCATAATGCCCCAAAGTAGAGAGAGAGAAAGAGAGAGAGAGAGAGAGAGAGAGAGAGAGAGAGAGAGAGAGACTATGGGGGAAACTGTCTGCTCTAGAGGCAGGGGGAGGGTTGGAAGGGGGTAAGGGTAATACTGGGGACATGGGTGGTGGAGAATGTGCACTGGTGGAGGGATGGGAGTTCGATCGTTGTGTGACTGAAACTCAAACATGAAAGTTTTGTAACTGTATCTCACAGTGATTCAATTTTTTTTTTAAAAAAACCTGCAAACAGAAGAGACAACTTTTGCCAGACATAGCCCTTGGGGCTGACACACCACCCGCCCCCCCACACCCCATCAGGAGTTTTTCCTATTATTTATGCCACTGATTCGATGTGACTGCAGTTCTATTACCTGCGGTGGGAATGCAGTCAGAGAGGTGTTGATAAAGCCATCACAGCAAGATGGAGATAGTCAGTCTCATTAATATTAAGGAAAGAACAAACCCATAAATAAGAGATTATCAAGTGCAAGAAGATAGTCGCTTCTCCGACTCCCAACAAATCTCCTGTGCACGGCTATGTCATTTCCCCAGGCAGCCGGATGGAGAGACAAGGAATGGGGTAAGGGACATTGATATGCAGAGCAGGGAGCTGGCAAAATAATTAGAGTTGGGAGGCTCCCCTGTCCTGAGGCTTATTTGAGAAGTCACCCAGATGTAAGAATCACAGGGTCCAGGCAGCACGGTTTATGTAATGTTCTGGTCCTTGAAAAAGAGCCCAGGGACAGTGGAGGGGTGATGGTTTGTCCCCTCCCCCACCCCCACTCCACAACGAAGGCCTGACCCAGCCATCAGGTAAGGGTCACTGCCCAGGATGCTACATTTTATGGCACCTGACCCCTTCCCACGCTGCCCAGCCAGGTACCAACCAGCCATTTGCCTCCTCACTCTGGAACTCGGTCATCCCGGCCCCTCTGTCTACAGATGACCCCAATTCAGGTCCCCTGCAGGATGCGGCTGGGCACAAGCATCGCATTCTATCAAGCTGTTAGGAATCCAGTTCACCAAGAAACTCATGCAATGGGGACCCATTAGGGCTTTGCCCCAGGAAGCCCCCAACTCCGTGGTGGGCTAAGACCAGAGAATCAAGAGAGGTTTGTTCTTGGAAAGTATCATGTTGGGTGAAAAGAGTCAGAAAGAGAGGGAGAGACAAAGAAAGAATGCACTCCTCTGTGGAATAGAAAGTAACAGAATGGGAGACTAACACCCAAGAATCGTAGAGGTAAGGACCAGGAGGATTGTTCCATGGCCTGGAAGCCGGCCTCACATGCTGGGGGAAGAGGAAGCTCAGCTAGAAGGGAACACCAAGTAAAAGGTATTTGGAGCACCAGCTCGGGTTGGGAGATGCGAACCGAATGTAGACTATAGATCAAACACAACGGCCACTCAATGCCTCTAGTGCAAACTACAACACCCAAAAGGAAAGAGAGAACAAAAGGGAATGCCCTGCCACAGAGGCGGGGTGGGGGTGGGGGAGGGAGACTGGGATCTTTGGTGGTGGAGAATGGGCACTGGTGGAGGGACGGGTACTCGATCATTGCATGACTGAAATGCAAGCACGAAAGTTTGTAAGTCTGTAACTGTACCCCACGGTGATTCACTGTAGCACTGTAGCACTGTCATGTATCACTGTAGCACTGTAGCACTGTCATCCCATTGCTCATCGATTTGCTCGAGCGGGCACCAGTAACGTCTCCACTGTGAGACTTGTTACTGTTTTTGGCTATTGAATACGCCAGGGTGAGAAGAGAGGCAGGAGTGAGCAAGGAGAAGGAAGGGCCCAGCAGAGGAACAGACAAGGACACCTGCAAGTTATTTGATCAGGGGTGGAGGGAGCGTTATAGAGGCGTGAGGGGCAGGAACAGGCGGGCAGAGAGGAGACCAAGGGAAGTGGATGTGTGTTCCGCCGGTAGGACCGGAAAACAGCGGGGAGATGAAGAGAAGGGGCTGGAAGAGGCAGCCGGACAGGTGGAGAAGGACAAACGGAACAGACACGGCAAAGAACAGAGAGATAGAGGTGCTCAGCGCCCCCTACCGCCCTCCACGAGAATGACGGGCTCTGAGGCGGGAGCGTGCAGTTGGGGCTGGAGCCATACTACCGTCCTGGGCAGGGGTGGGGGTGGCGGGGAGACACATGCTTGCCTTGCACACAGCTGAGCCAGGTGTGATCTGCAGCATCCCATATTGGTCCTCTGGGCCCCACCAGGAGTGATCCCTGTGGGGAAAGCGTCCTTCTGGATGAAACCCCCCGCCCAGACATCCTGGAAGCCTGTTCTGCTCTTGGGGAGGTGGGAAGGGTCTTTCCCTCTCGGCTTCTGACCAATTCTGTACTGAACATGGAGACCCGGCTTGCACCCCCAACCTCCAGAATCCTGGCGGGGGCTGGCGCTGCAGGGCTCCCAGAGTGGTAAACTGAGCCCAGGAACCAACCTATCCGCACGGGAAGAGATCAGATCAAACGGTAGCAGGAAGCCCTTCAACAGGAAGTTGCCTTCTAGGGGCCGAGGTGCTGCACAGAACCCCGTCAGAGCTCCAGCGGTGCATGGCCCCCCTGGTGGTCCCCCAGCCCGACACAGCCTGAGCAGCAGCACATCCTCAGACCCTCGCAATGGAGCATTTCACCAGCCGGCCCAGGGCCACCGGGCTCCTGCACACGGCTTCATTGCCAAAAGCTGTAGAGTCCTCCTCCCCCCTCCCTCCTCTGCCTTCCTCTCTCTTCCTGCACATCCCTCCATTCTTTCTTCCTCCTCCCCCTCTCCCCCTGTCTAGCACACACGCGCTCACACACATACACACACACACACATATGTACGTCTGAATTTTATCCTAAAGAGACCTTGGGCTCCAGCCTGCAGGTCATGAAATATTCAAGTCTCTAGGACACGTTTTAATTAATCTGGGGTTTGACTCGGGCCCTAGTGCCTTGGCACCTGCCCCCAGAAACCCCATCCTGCATCCAATTAGCCGACTTTGAGCACTGCCCCGAGACAGCAGCCCGGCCACCCACCCACCCTGCGTGAACCCGCAAACACTCCCTCCTCGCTCCCCTCCGTGTGCCCTGACCGGGGCGCAGACACCGTGACAGCTGTCCTGCCCGAGCAGGGAGCCCGAGGGGCACTCTGGAAGGAAGAGACGAGAAAATGCAAAGCAGACGCTGCTGCCAGCTCCGGCTCGGAGCCCAGGGAGAGGCTGGCCGGCTCTCAGCTCCAGAAGCTGCATCTGCATTCTGCCCTGGCTGTCCCCAGCGAGCCCGTCTCCCACATGGACGCGGCCACCACAGCCGTCAGTCGCACTTGTTGACATTAAAAAAAAAAAAGAAAAAGAAAAAGTAAAAGTTGGGCTTCTCGTGGCTATTATTATAAGTGCTCGTGGGTTCTGTCTCACAGCTTGAGTCGTAAAAACACAAAACAAACTGATGTGGGTGGTGGCAGACTTCCAGCACAGAGCCTGCGGGCCAAGAGGGGGGTTTCTGGATTCAAGATGCAGGACCGCTCTGGTCCTCGTCCCCCTGTTCCTGTTGGGTTCAAGCCTGGTTTTCAGATCTCCTGGAAAGGGGATCGGGCACATGAGAGCCACGGGAAATCCAACCCTCTGGCTGATTCGGGTTCAGCCTCCCAGATGGTCCCCTGAGCACTTCCGGGAGTGATCCTTGGGGATCAGAGGCAGGACTAAGCGCTGAGCACTGAAAAATGTGGACTTCCCAGCAAAACCAAGCCTCCTTTGACGGTGCTTTCGCGCATATCATGTATTGATTCAAAGATATTCTGAAACCAACGAACCGATTCTTGCTTCATCATCATCGTCCTTATTATCACCACTTCCCCCGATGTATAAAGTCACGAAGGCACAGAGAAGTTGAGCGAATTCTCCGAGATCACACGGCTAGAAAGTGACAGAATCTGGACTCTCGAAATCCTCCCAGAGGCAGATGGAAGCAGCCCAGCAGAGTGGGATCGGAAGGGCGTGGGGACGGTGGGGTAGAGACACAGGCGGGAAAATTGGAGCCAACCACCTCACCCCCCTCTGCCTCCTCCTCTCACTTCAGCAGGACGTGGCCTGGCGCGATTTCTGTCAGGAGCGGGGACCAATCCTGGCCATCCAGAAGCAGAACGTGAATAATACGTTCTCAGAACAGACCCCACTAGAGCTGAGAACCGATGGGTCATGTGACCCCCCGGGGCCTGGGGCTCCTGGCCCATCCCCCAAGTGCCTGATTTCACCCGGGGATGCCAGAAGGCAGATCCCACCCTCTGCTCCAGCCTCTCCAAGAACACAAATGCTCTGAGACCCTTCAATGATTTTTTTTTCTTTTTGGGTCACACCCGGCGAGGCACAGGGGTTACTCCTGGCTCTGCAGTCAGGAATTACTCCTGGTGGTGCTCAGGGGGACCCTTGGGGATGCTGGGGATCGAACCCGGGTCGACGGTGTGCAAGGCAAACCCTTACCCACTGTGCTACCGCTCCAGCCTACCCTTTAGTGAATTGTAAGGCCTCTTGGAAATTTGCTGGCTGGATGGTGAGAAAGGATCATTTCCTACCATGACTTCTTCACTGTGTGGGGTGCATGGGGGTGTCTCTCTGGATATTTTGCTTTTATTTATTTATTTATGCATTACACCCAGTGATGCTCAGGGGTTACTCCTGGCTCTGCACTCAGGAATTACTCCTGGCGGTGCTCAGGGGACCCTATGGGATGCTGGGAATCGAACCCGGGTCGGCCTCGTGCAAGGCAGACACCCTCCCCGCTGTGTTATCACTCTGGCCCCTATTTTGCTTCTTAAAGTGAAGCCTGGTCTCAGTCCCTGGGCCTCTCCCACCCCACTTTGTCCCCACTTTCTCCTCCCAGCTTCCCCCTGCCCCGCCCAGGATGGAGGGGCTGCCGGGGGCCTCCTCCAGCCGCCCGTGTGGTGATATTTAATTAATTGAGACATTTGATCTTCTGGTTTGCTCAGTGCCTCCCTTTGCAGGAGCTCCCTGCGGTTTGAATATAGTAAAATTCAGTTCTAATTAAAATGGTTGAAACACCAGCCGTCTCCATTAATAAAACATCACAATAGAACTGGGATTTTTTTTTTCCCCCAACTGTTTTTTTCTTAAAACTTCTGAGCGGAGGGGGTGGGAGTGGAGGCACAGAACGAATCCAAGTAGGAGAGAGACCAATGAATCAAAGGTCGCCGGTGTGAGGGCAGAAACTCCTAACACTCTTCCCTGGGTCTGCGATGGAGAAACTTCCTCTGTGACCGGAAGTCCTAGAGTCTGTGTGTAGAGGTCATGAACTTCCGGGGTGAGACTTTCCCCACGGGATTCTCCTTCGGGGTCTCCTTTTCTCCATCGGCAAAACAGGGCCCCCAGAGCACCTACATATAACAGTCTACAGCTGAGATCACTCACTGGGAAGCCCCTGGCTCGGGACATAGGGACGAATTCTTGAGCCTCAAGGGCAGGATCCAGGACCTTCTCCCTCCTCGGCCACCACCCTGAGACAATGGCCATGGGCAGTTTCTTCCACTTGAGGGTGGCTTTGAGGGTATCGCTGCCAAGTCCAGGCAGTGGGCTAGGAAGCTGTTGAAAGTCCAGCTGCCGGCAGCTCAGCAAGTTCAGACATTGGAGCCTACGAGGTTCCCGACTCCGGAGTCCCCCTATTGGGCAAAATCAACTAGATCCTCTCCTGGGGGAGATCGCCCTTCTCTCTGTCCCCATATGCCTGAACATGGGCTAGAGAAATCTGGTGTCAAACCCGCTGAAACATCCCTCACTTTGGATATGTGGATATTCTCTCTGCGTCTACTTTCTAGTATGTAAAGGACGGGGGTGTGAAAATTCTCTTCTTCATTAGCTGGTTCTGGGCACTTGTGAGCAGAGCTACAGTCAGTCACGCAGTGCAGGGTCGAACATAGAGGCAGCCGTGACCACCGTCGATGGCGGCAGGCAAAGAAACAGGGGAGAGAAATATAAGGCACGTGACGGAGAGACCAGAGAAGGTGCATCACGGAGCCTGTTTCTCCCCCCACCCCAAAGGCTCGAGGCTCACATGTTCTGACAGGGCGACACCCCTTTCTCTAGCCAGGAGCTTGGACACGGACCCTTGGTACAATCCGAGCATCACATTTCCCAGCCTTGGTCCCCAAGTAGGAAAGAGACAAATGAATCGAAGGCCACCAGTGTGAGGGTAGAAACTCCTAACACTCTCTCCTGGGTCTGGGCATGAGGGAAGTTAGTACCCCGCCCCCCACTGCACCCCCAACACCCGCTGCCTGATTTCACCCTGGGATGCCAAAACATAGGTCTCACCCTCTGCTTCAGCCTCTTCAGAACTCAAATCCTCTGGGACCCTTTAGTGAGCTTCGAGGACTCTTGGAAATACACTGTCAGGAAGGTGAGAAAGAATGGAAAGAATGACTTTCTACCACATGGGTTCTGCCCCTTGCCTGTAACTCCTGATCTTCCCCTCCTCCTCCTCCTCCTCCTGTTCCTCCTTCTCCTTCCCCTCCTCCTCCTGTTCCTCCTCCTCCTTCTCCTTCTCCTCCTCCTCCTCCTCCTCTTCCTCCTCCTCCTCCTCTTCTTCCTCCTCCTCCTCCTCCTCTTCCTCATCTTCCTCCTCTTCCTCCTGCTCCTCCTCCTCCTCCTCCTGCTGCTCCTGCTCCTCCTCCTCCTCCCCTTCTCCATCCCCCAGAACAGTGTGCAAATCCACCAGGAGCTTCCAAGAATAAACTTGAGCCCCAAACACCCCAGGGAAGTGTGCCCCCCCACCCGAGCCACACAAAGATAGATTTTGCTTGCAGAGAGCTAGCCCAATGAAACTAAATATCCTCTGCCTCGCTCCATCTGTCCACTACAAGGTAAGCTGGCCTGCAAAGGTCATCCTCTGGCAGGTGTTTCTGGAGGGCACGTGAGATGGGTATAGTGTCGCCAGTCTCCTTCCTTTTTTTTCTATAGGTGCCATATCCAGCAGTGTCCAACGCTGACTCCTGGCTCAGTGCTCAGGAATCACTCTTGGCAAGCTCAGGGGACCATAAAGGGTGCCAGGGATTGAACCAGGGTCAGCCACGTGCAAAGCAAGTGTCCTACCCACTGTGCTATCTCTCTGGCCCTCCCCTTCCTCTTGCCCGAACCCCATTCCGTCCCCAAGCGGCTCACATCCCAGGCCAAGGGCACCAGGCCTTTCCACCTCCTTTCCTGGAGCCAGCACTGATTAAGTCGCGGGCGTCTCTCTCCACGGACGCGGTGCCAAGCTTGGAATCACGAGACTGGCCGAGGTTAAATGATGCTGGGTGAGGGAGAGGGATTAATAACCCAGCTACGGCCTTCCACCCACTGCGGGGCCCCCCAGCTAGTTAATGGGATGATTCATCTGAACGGCTTCCCCCTGACTGAGGCCGAGGGGCCGTTTCTCCCCCCCCCCCCCCCGCCAGCCCTTCCCTTTCTAGGAAAAGAGGAGAGAGGCTTATTGAATTCTAATACATCATCCTGGCAGTGCACTTCAATAGAGGGAGACAGATGTGAGAGCAGAGCACGGAGCCCCCATCCATCTCCCCTGGCTCCCCCCTCCCCCCCCCACCCTTCCTCCTCTTCTCAGGAAATCTACTCCCCCTCCCCCCCCAGGGAAGCTGAGAGTTCATTATGAACAGCAGCCAAGAGTCAATAAATACAGGGCTGAGATTTTAGTCACCTGCTGTGGCTGTCCTCACCATAACCAAGTAATCGCCTGATTTCCACCGCCCCCTCCCACCCCAAGAAGGTCGGGGTGGGGTGGGGGGGGCGGAGCTGGGTGGCAGGAAATTCAGAGGAACCCCAGTGCCCTTTTCATAAAGCTCGTGAGATTAAGACAAGCACCTCCATCATTCTTCCAACTTGCTGGCTGCATGGTCACGGATGCTGGGATGAAAATCCAAACAGGTCCCATGACTGGCAAGATTTCACAGCCTCCACCTGTGGCTGACCCCTAAAGTTCACACTCCACCTGCCCAGCCTCCTCCCCGAACCCCCCCCCCGCTTTTTCAACCACTGGGTCCCCAGGGAGGGTCATTTCTTTTTTTCTTTTCTTTTTTTTTTTTTTTTGCTTTTTGGGTCACACCCAGTGATGCTCAGAGGTTACTCCTGGCTCATGCACTCAGGAATTACTCCTGGAGGTGCTTGGGGGACCATATGGGATGCCGGGGATCGAACCCGGGTCGGCCGCGTGCAAGGCGAACGCCCTACCCGCTGTGCTATCGCTCCAGCCCCGAGGGTCATTTCTTTCTTCAGTCATTCAAGGGGACTCAAGACCTCGGATCACAGAGCACCAACTCCAGCCCGAACAAATCCTGCTGTGCTATGGCCTCATGCTCCCCCCTCCACACACACACACACACACACACACACACACAGACAAACACACCACTCATTTTTCTTAGCATTTGTCAAGGCTGTGATGTTCTTGTTCCTCACTGAGGAACGGGGCTGATACTTTTTTCCTCCCCATCCACACACAGTTCCCCCTCTGGACCCTAACTCCAGCCTCCGGCCCCTCCAGGACAGGAAGTTGGCAGACAGCTGCCGAAGGCGTGGAAGAGTGAGTAGACGGTGAAGTCGGGGTGCCACCAAGAGATGGAGGCACAGCGCACAGCGTGTGTGGCAAGGTTTGGTAACAGAAGAGGCCGGAGAGAAAGATGGGGCAGGTCCCACCATGCCGCTCGTTATTTGGCCGCGTCTCTGCCCCTGGTCCAGACACCGGGGGTCTAAGGGTGAACAGAATACGCGGTCCCTCTTCTACCTTTGGCGTGTGAAATCACACCTCTCTCGAACGGGGCACTATTCTGGAAGTATTTCCATTTGAGTCATGAACTAATTCGTTGTAAGAATAAATCACAGGGGCCGGAGCAATAGCACAGCGGGTAGGGTGTTTGCCTTGCACGCAGCCAACCCAGGTTCGATCCCCGGCATCCCATCGATAGGGTCCCCTGAACACCGCCAGGAGTGATTCCTGAGTGCAGAGCCCAGGAGTAACCCCTGAGCATCGCTGGGTATGGCCCCAAACCCAAAAAAGCAAAAAAAAAAAAAGATAAATTGCAAATGTATCCAGGTCTGCAGGACGTCCCATCCATAACCTGCAGAGCTGGACACTCATCCCTCAGGGGTGAAATCAAGCCCTTCTGCAGTCTCCCAATAAACCACTGCATGCTCTGCTCACTGGAGGCGGTGGCCACAGCTGGATTCCGAGGAGGTGCGAGAGAATGAGGCTAAGGGGCATTTCACAGAAGCATTAATCCCCTCAGACCTTCTGTCCTTCCTCCAAGGCCCTCACCCCTGCCAGCCACACTCTGTGGGAATCAAAGAGGGGATGTGCCCCTAGATAAGAATCATTTAGGTATTAGAGTGCAAAGGCTCTGTAAAAATGTACCCAGGAAAGAACTGACTGGATGCCAAATGTCTGCTGGCTGCAAACAGGGCTCCAGGCAAGTAGAGAATAAGACTGCCTCTTAGATGTAGGGACAACAGGGACAAAAATGCCATCGAACATTGTCAGGACTCTCTCTGTTACGGGATCGGAACACCTCTGTGAAATGCTCCACCTCTGATCTTCCCGTGCCTATTGTATGTTAACGTCTCTGTCAACATGAGCAATGTCATACAGATACTGAGAGAGAGGATGGGGAATATTGTCTGCCATGGAGGCAGGGGGAGGGCGAGATGGGCGGGGGGGGGGTATACCGGGGCGGGGGGAATGTGCACTGGTGGAGGGGTGGGTGTTCGATCATTGTGTGGTTGTAACCCAAACATGGAAGCTTATAACTATCTCACGGTGATTCAATAAAATAAAATAAAATAAAAAAAACTGAACAACATCAACCCAGACAGTGGGGATGTGGAATTGAATAAAGAGTCAGCCTGCGAGACCACTCACAGCCACCCAGGAGACCCCAAAGCTTGGACAGTCCCGTGTGCTCACCTGCCCCTTGTTTGTCTCATTCTCTGCCACCAGCCTCGATGGCCGGATTTAAGAGGACAACACTCGTCTCCCTGTTCTCGACCGCTCTGCCGCTCAAAACTCCCTCTGGCCTGAGCAACTCCGCACCTTCAATTTGCATCTTCAACTTGTAGATTGGCTGGGTCTGTGCCCCATGCCAATCAGACGCGGGGATTTTTCTGCACAGAACTTGAGGTCACCAGCCCACTGAGTAGGAATCGCTGTCCTAAGGGACCTCGATCCGCACAGGAAGGGGGTTGGCCTTGCCCAAAAGGCCGTGAGGAGCCGTGAAGTTGTCACTAAGAGAGGTGCCTGGACGGAGACCCCACCCCACCCCGACTTGACCCACACCCGAGAATCAGACTCAGCTGCCAGGAGGAATCCAAGGCAGCCCTGGGGTGTCCTTCTTGCCATAGTGGCAGCTTTGCCCTGCGCCCGGCGGGTGCAAATCGGGAACAGCTGCAGCTTCAAGGAACCTGCAGGTAGCTCCAAGATTGCCAGACCTGGGCGTCTTCCTGCTGGCAGGGAATCATCTCACGGGGGGTGGCTGTGGGGGGAGGTATTTCTGAGCTCCCCCCAAATGTCACTGCTTCCTGAAGAGAGAGGGAAGCACGTTTCTTCGGGAAAGTCTCCAAAGTGGACTCGCCCTCAGGGTTGCTCTGCTCGGATCTCCTATCTGGGAGGGTGAGTGCGAGGTCAAGCCAGGGACTTGTGTAGTCAGCGGGGGGTGGGCAGAGCAGGTGGGTTGGATGATTCTTTCTGTCCTTTAGAGCCAACCTCTTGTCACTGAGACCAGAGAACCAAAGTTATCTAGGGGGAAAAAAGGCTGTAACTATACAAAGGAATTGCCTAGAAGGATTGCACAGGGGGTTAGGCGGTTGCCTTGCAGGTGGCTGACCTTAGTTCAAATCCCCAACTCTACATGCGGTGCCCCAAGCAACTGCCAGGGGTCGCTCCTGAGCACAGAGCCAGGAATAGCCCCCGAGCACTTTCAGGCATTGCGCACCCCTCACTCCCCCAAATGAACCACCCTAAGTACATTTTTTTAGATAGTTTCAATGACCACCTATGGAGCACTTACCAAGGTAAACTGCCTAATAAACGCAATCTTGTCTGAATCCCACAATAATCTGGGAGGGTGGTGATGATTCTGATTTTTGTTTTTGTTTTTGTTTTTTTTTTGCTTTGGTGTTTGGGTCACACCCGGCAATGCACAGGGGTTCCTCCTGGCTCTGCACTCAGGAATTACTCCTGGCGGTGCTCAGGGGACCATATGGGATGCTGGGAATTGAACCCGGGTTGGCCGCGTGCAAGGCAAACGCCCTACCCGCTGTGCTATTGCTCCAGCCCCGTTTTTCTGTTTGTTTGTTTGTTTGTTTGTTTGTTTGTTTTTGCCTGTTTGTTTGTTTGATGATTTTGGTCCTTTGGCAGATGAGGGGGCTCAGGCTGGCTTCCTCCTTCAAGACCTGGCTCTGAAATTTAGAAGCACTCTTGAGCCTCCGATTCTCGTAACCTTTCTACTTCCGGTGCTGGTGGCAGCCAAGCTGTTCTCCAGGACACAGCCCCCACCCTGACCCCACACCTCCCGCCCAGTCTCAGGGTCACTCTTCTACTGTCTTTTGCAAAGCAGCAGCGGCTGTGACCCAAGCCTTCCGGAGTCATGGGAGAATGCGAGCAACCCCCTCGCTCTGGAGATGATTGATGGAGGCTGGAAGCGGAGACAAAGGCAGGCCCCGCAGAGCCGTCTCTGCTCACGCCCGGCTGCCAAGAACTCAACTCTGCTTAGATCAATGTTCTGGAGCCACCAATGAGCAGACAGGCGCGTGGGTGTCGAGAGGTTGGAAACTACCGGTCTACCGTGCTCGTGGTAACTGCTGGTTGGCGGATGGGTCTGCAGGATGGGACCAGACTGCAGGTATGAAAAGGCTGAAGAACGCTGATATGACGAACGGAATTCTCCATGACCTCGACTGACCAGGTGAGTAGCTTTAAGGCAAGTCTGACCCATCTCTCCTCTGGTGGAACCATCACTAATCTTTTTTCCTAGCACAGAACTCATTAGTGTCCAGTACTGATGAGTGAACTCCAGCCAATTGTTTTGAGGGAAGGGAAAGGTGAGAGCAAAGGGAATTTATGACGGTGTGTGGGAGTTAGTAAGAAGTTCTGGTTGTGTGGGGGTTAGAATCGAGTGACCCCATCCAGGGTTGAAGCAGTTTAGCGCACCACCCAAAGAGATGGCAGGAAGCAAAGGAGAAGATCTGGCTTCAGGTACCACCGGATCTAGGTGCTCAGATGTTACTGGCCTCTTGTTTCTCATTCCTTTTCCTCTGAAGTTCCCCCATTTACATGCCTATTTACATACTGGGATGATGCTTCTGTCAAACTCCAGAGTTATTTCTCTCACTTGAGTAACCACGGAAGGAAGCATAGCCTTTCTCCAAGTTGAGCTGAAGAACCTCTAACAAGAAATAGTGGCCAGGGAAAAATTAAACAAATAAAACAATCTGTATTTATTTAAATGGGCCTCGGTCCCACTGACATAACCGCATTCCAATAAGACCGTGACTCAAACAAGTTACCCTTTTGCCCCCACATTTAATAATGACCCAGACAGAAGGATAGCAGTGCCTCTGAAATAATTCCATTTTGTCCAGGTTCCTTGCATCTTTTTTTTCTACCATACGTAGGTATCATTCTCATCTAAATGGCCTAGGAATGTTCACTCCCACATCTGCCATCCAGCCATCAGAAGGGAAAACAGCACAACTCAGAAATTAGACACATTAAGTCCACTCGCAGTCCATTGGCCAGAATATAGTCACATGACCATGCAGCGCTGCCATGGAAACTGGGAAGGGCAGCCTTTAAGCAGAGCACCAATATGCCACATTGAAAACAGGAATATTGGGGCTGGAGCGATAGCACGATGGCTAGGGCATTTGTCTTGCACGCGGTCGACCCAGGTTCGATTCCCAGCATTCCATATGGTCTCCCGAGCACTGCCAGGGGTAATTCATGAGTGCATGAGTCAGGACTAACCCCTGTGCATCACCGGGTGTGACCCAAAAAGCAAAAAAAGAAAAAAAAACAGGGATATTACTATGAGGATGGAAGGGTGGTTATACATCCACATGATGTTCATCTCTGCTACAGCCCTCCATGGGCAGGAAAGTTCTGGAAACCGAACCCAGAACTCAACCTAGAACCAAGAGCATGCTCCAGTCTCCATCTCTAGTCTCGGTTCCTTGTGGCTATCTGCTTTATTATCTACTCACTTCTCAGTTCTAGCCCCTTCCTGTCCAGAGTGGGTGAACCACAACCTACCCCGCCACGTCTGAGCTTATCTGGATGGCCAAATAAAACCAGAACAGCTGGCTCCCACACAAGTGGAACCTGGACTGAGCCCTCGCTGACAAATTTGGTGGATTTATGACTTAACTCTGGGCAAGACAGAAGACCATAATGAGGCCAGAATATTAGCTGATGAGAAATAAATGCAAAGTTCTATTAGTAAGAGGAATATTAAACTCTCATGCGGATCAAAAAAGGATCCAGGTGAGGCAGGAGTTGGCGTTGGTGAGAAATGAATTCTTGGGGAGTCAGGTCAGTTTCCTTCTCAGTGGTCCAGGGAAGAACCGGCCGCAGAGATGCAGCAGCGCAGATGCTCCAACCTCTTAAAACCAACCTTGGACAAAAACAGCCCTGACTGCCCCGCCAGCTGGCCTTGGGCTGCAGATGCCCACTGCGGACTTGCGTAAACAGAGCAGAAGAGCAGTGTCCTTGCCTGGCAGAGCTGGGGGCGGGAGAAACCTTCTAGATACGGGTGGATACGGAAGCGATGATTTAGGTGGATGGAGGGGGGGGGAATTCAAGAATGGGAGGGAAGACAGAACACTAGAGGTACTCTAAGGGGGGAGGGAAGGAAGAGAGAGGGCTGAGGACTAGAGGGGGGAAAGGAAGGACTTGGGGGCCAAGGGAACAGTCTCTTGGGCCACCACATTGTCAAGTTTAGACCATGGTGCTCTGAGCGGTGCCCACTGTCAAACATACCAGCTGTGAAGACCAAGGGTCCTGCTGAGTGTGTCGCACTTAGCACCTGACTGTGACTCCCTGAGTGAAAACGGGGGGTGGGTGGGGGGGAGTCTTCCCTGAGTCCTGGGTACTTGCACTCAGCCGGGGGTGGGGTGGGTCTGAAGTCAAGTTGTTCCCAGAATAAGAAGGGGGACAGTCCCTCGTCCACGCCCCCAGACATCCACACGTTTCTGCTGCTGATTGTGACGGCCACCCTGGAGGGACCGTTGGGCAGAGAATAACTCATTCTACAGACCACAACCCGCAAGCACTAAGGCCAGTCTGAGACCCTCTGATTTGCTAGCACTCACATGACACAGTTCCACAGGCTGGCAGGGCAAGCACTAGATACTAATCTTCTCATGATTCTGAATGCTGGAAGATCAAGAGAAGGTATCAGTTGGGGTTGACTTCTTCGGAGGACTTGCTCCTTCGCTTAGAGGGGACCAACGTATCCACACGGTCCTGTGAGTGATTCCATTCTCTCTCTCCCCCTCCCTCTCCTCTCCTCTCCTCTCTCCTCTCCTCTGTCTCTCCTTCTCCTCCCTCTCTCTCCTCTCCTTCTCTCTCTCTCTCTATCTACACACACACACACACACACACACACACTACACACACACACACCAGTCACATCCTGTTAGGACTGACCCGGGTTACCTCATTTCATCTTAGTGACCTCCTTAAATAAACACCCTATCTCAGAGTCTCATACTGAGGTAAACACTAGAGGTTCAAGACTTTAACAACTGAATTTGGGGGGGGGGGCACAGTTCAGCTCTTCACACTCATCCTAAAGAAGCAAAAATGTAGCTTCCCTTGTGATCAAATATTAGTCACCCAGGGATACTCAACTCTCCTCAGTTTCTATTACAAATCTTGAGGGCAAAGGATTTGGGATGGACCCCGTTGGGGGAACAGAGGTTTGCCCTGGCCCTGGAGTGAACACCGTGGCACAAGGATGTGAGCTCATCCAGAAGAAACATGGCTGAGGAGACTCACCCTCGAGGCAGTGGTGCCACGCTAGCAGACAGGCAATGTCCTGGCCACCTAACGATAAACTCGACTCTGCAGTGGGCATCTAAGACCCCCTCCGGCTCTCCCGCCTTCTCAGCCACATTCCTTACACAAGCTCTATCCTCCATCACTCTGAATGTACCAGCCCCTGAACTCACTGCCCTGTGTCAATTCTTCAGGCTGTCACTTCACTTCACCCAGGAAGCTCTTCCTCTTCACCCTCTGTCCACCTAAAAAAACGCCCATTTCCGTTTGTCTTGTTTTGTTTGTTGTGTCTTTTTTTTTTCCCCAAAGTCCAACTGGCACGTTCCCTTTGGAAAAATGTTTCCTGACTTCCTGTCAAGCCAGCCTCCTTCCTGTTTCACTCTGTGCCTGGTGTGTACCTCTGTTATAACATTTAGAACACTCAGTCACAATTTGGGTTCGATTATTTTCCTCTCAAGTAGACTCCAGGTTCCAGAGCAGGAGAGGAATTTTACCTCACTTACCCCCAAAGTCCAGCGCAAGGCTTGCTTTGGACTCAGAAAATATTTGTAGAAGGAGAGAATGAGAGTAATTGGACACAGTGGGGTAGGCAGCTTAGGAACAAAGCACAAAGCGCTGCCGTGAGGAGTCTGTGAGTGACTGAGGGGGACAGAGTAATCAATCACAGGGATGGAAACAGAGGTCTGAGGCCAGGACTGCGGAGCTGGAGAAGAAGCTGCCGTTGACACAGGGAGAACGGTGGCAGCAGATGACTCTGCAGGGAGTCACTGGGGAGGAGGAGGCCTTGGGTGAGCAGTCATAGCTCCAGTGAAGAAAAGAGCATGAACCAGGCATGGGACAAGGACCATGTCAGACCTGTCAGTGCCACAGATACCAGGTGGGGGCGACACTGACTGCAGTCCTGAGAAGAGGCGTTCCCCCACCTCATCTGGTCCTTTGGGCCATTCACAGGAATAATCTGACGAGAGAGAAGGTCACTGATGGACCCACCAGTGGATCTCCGGGATCTTCAGAGCCCTTTCTCCCCATGGACTTTCCTGCAGAGAAAGAGGAAGATGCTCAGCATTGTCAACTGTCTTGGATGCCCTGAGACCAAGCCTTCAGAGTTTGGCACCTGCACTTCTTTCCTCCGCACCCTCCCCCAAGAGACGAAGGGGGAAGGTCACCTAACTGAGCTCAGAATGAGACTTGTCTCTGGCTTCACGTTCCTCCCGCAGTGACAGGAAGCCAAGCTTTTGAGGCTCTGTAATCACGGTCCCACAGGAAGATGGTGAGACTTGATGTCAACTCAGGTCAAAACCCAACACATGTCTGACAAGTCCTAGATACTCTGTTAATAAGAGTATCTATTAACAGTGCAATTAATTTTGCAAAAAACAAACAAACAAACACAACATGCTTCTGATTTTCCCTGTTTGAAGTTGTACATTCCTGAGAGGGCAGAGCAATAGAACAGCAGGGGGCATTTGCCTTGCATGCGGCCAACCCAGGTTCGATTCCTCTGTCCCTCTCGGAGAGCCCAGCAAGCTACCGAGAGTATCCCGCCTGCAGGGCAGAGCCTGGCAAATTCCCCATGGCATATTCAATATGGCAAAAACAGTAACAAGTCTCACAATGGAGACGTTACTGGTGCCCGCTTGAGCAAATCGATGAACAACGGGACGACAGTGCTACAGTGCTACGTTCCTGAGGAGGATTCATGCCCCATGCCACCCAAATAAGTGTAGGTGGAATTGCTGGCTACCTCAAACACTAGAACTTTAAGGCAGGGGGATGACCAAGAACTCAGTGATTCTGATCCTTCCACAGGAAAGAGACTCCTGACTCTGTCACATGTCTCTCCATCTGTCACTTGGTCTCTCCTGTCCAGATTCCTTGCCTGTAAAATTGGAGTCGCTGCTTTGTTGGGTGCCTATGGGGCTTCAATGACTTCCTTCAATATAGGAATCAGTTGTTGGGGACTTCAATATAGGAATCAGTTGTTGGGGAATCATAGAAAATACTCAAAACTAGCTCAAAGTCACACCACCAGTTTGGCTCTCTGGAAGTTAGAGCCGTGCACCCTTGCCGCCCGTGTTAGCCTCACGGTTTTTGATGGGACCCCAATTGCTAAATTCACACGAGCTATGGAATTCCCAGGGTGGGGTGTGGACCGGTCCCTGCCTCCTGGGAAGTACTTCCCCATCACTCCAACCGAGGTTGTGGCCAGCACAGGACTTGATCATCTCTGAGCACCGTTTCTGCCTGTAAGACCCCAAAGCCACTGCACCCCTCCCTTTGCAATCATATTCATCCCCCCTTTCTGCCAGGGCAGCTATTGCCCCCCTCTCCTCTCCCCCAGAACATCAGACAAACTCTGGGAACCTTTATGGTTGTCTCGATGGAGAAGGAGTTCCCTGATACCGAGCGGGCAGGTGACTGCTAAAACTCATTCCTTATCAACCACAAGTGTGTGTGGGGCAGAGGATAGGTAAGATAGAGAAGGGACTAGTATGACAATAATAGTTGGAAATGAACTTGCTGGACAAGAACTGAGTGTTAGAAGTAGGATATACTTGATAACCTTTCAGTATCTGTATTTCAAACCACAATGCCGAGAGAGAGAGAGGAAGAGAGAGAGAGAGCGAGAGAGAGAGAGAGAGAGAGAGAGAGAGAGAGAGAGAGGAAAAGTGCCTTCCATAGAGGCAGGCTGGGGTGGGGGGGGTGATGGGAGGGAAACTGAGGACATCGGTGCTGAGAAACACCAGTGGAGGGTTGGGTGTTGGGATACTATATGACTGAAACCTAACCATGAACAGCTTTGGGAGCGTCTACCTCACTGTGATTCAGTTAAAAAAAAATTCTTAAAAGTAAATAAAGTAATAAAACTCATTCCTTGTCCAAGACAGTCCCTGCCACCAAGAATGACCCAGTGGGGTATGCTCTGAAGCTTGCTGCTTAAGACACTAACGTGGAAGCCTCTGCACTTAGATGGTCCGTTTCACACCAGTTGGTCCTGGAGGATGCAGTCACTTTGGCCGCAGTTCAAATCCGGGCCCTGCCACTTATCTGCTGTGTGACCTTGGGGATGTGCTCGATCCTTGGGGACCCTCAGTTTCCTCATCTGTGGCCCCGAAGTTAACTACTGTTAGGAGTCTTGTTGAAGATACACAGATGGACCCAGTGGGAAGACCAGACATGCCGGGGAGCCAAGTGGGGCCAGCCACATGCCAGACGTGTGCCGTAATGCCTGTACTATCTATCTCTCCCGCCCTGAGGCTTACGCTTTACCAGCTGAAGCGACCCATGTTCTCTGCAGACAAAGCTGTGACAATCACCCAGAACTTCTCGGTGCTACGTCAGACGTGATCGTTCCCAGAGACGTCGGTGACAATCCAGGGACCTTGGAAAAATGAAGTTCTGCAGTGCATGGTTCTTTGCGACAGGCAGCTATCATTATTGCCCGTCCCGTTCTTCGGGAGAGGTGTACTGTAAATGCGGATACTGGGCAGTGCTGGTTGGAGAATGAGCCAGGAGGCGGCTGACAGAAGACAGATTAATGAACGCTGAAGGGTGGCTTTGGGCCAAGGAAGGCTCTGGGAAGGGAATGTGGCCAACGTGAGCAGGAGGAGATGGAGGCAGAGGGAAAAGAACAGAGAATCCATACGAGTGGAAGGGACGATCACACTTTTCATTGACCAGCGTCTCTGAAAAGCCATCCCTCATCAACCCACTCAGGAGAAGCTTCGTGGGCACCTCGGAAGTCCGAAGCATGCTATGTAGTTATGTGTCTTTTGTCTGTCATCATTCGCTGAAGACCAGGCATTGCACACACACACTTGACTTTCTCCATCACTCGGTCAGGCCTTCACCCCCCATACCATCGTTTAATCAACTGCCTCCAAAGTGGCTTCTCAGAACCTCTGCTGAATGCGAGGGTGACTGACACAAGATGAACGACTCTAGGAAGAGAGACGTCGTGATGAGCACTCCTGTGTGGTGGGGAGCCACCGGAGAAGCAAAGATCCAGGGCCTGAGGAGAACCCCTGTCACCCATGCAACCCAAGCTGTGCGGAACAAAGACCAGGCAGGGTAGAAGTTTGTTTTCCCAAGGCCCTTGAGTTGTCAATAACGTCACCCTGAATAATCACATCTGACTTAGCACCAAGAAGGCCTGGGGGATGGTCACAGCTTTGGCTACAGAGAACATGGGCCACCTCAGCTGGGAAAGCAAAAACCTCAGGGCCGGAGAGATAGTACAGGCGTGAAGGCACATGTGTGGCATGGGACAAGCTGGTTCCCCTGGCACTGCATGGTCTCTGAGCATCACCAGTTGTGACCCTGGAAATTCCCTGGGTACCCCCAGCTCTGGATCGATAGCATGGCAGTTGGGCATTCGCCTTTCATGCGGCTGACCCGAGTTCGATTCCTCCACCCCTCTCGGAGAGCCCGGCAAGCTACCGAGAGTATCCCGCCCGCATGGCAGAGCCTAGAAAGCTCCCCGTGCGTATTGGATATGCCAAAAACAGTAACAATAAGTCTCTCAATGAGAGACGTTACTGGTGCCCGCTCGAACAAATCGATGAGCAACGGGATGACAGTGACAGTGATCCCCAACTCTAGCAAAGGGGTCCCTGACACAAGAGGGCCAAGGCAACTCTGCATCCTTATATTGGATCACAGGCCTGTTTCGCTGAAAATGGCTGGGAGGGTCTCCAGGACCTCCTGGGCACCGCTTGGAGCAAACCCCTCCCCTCAACACACAAAAGGCACAACTCCCTAATGTTTGGTACTGGGTTCTACCGTGGATTGGGGAAGCACTGGGAAAAAAATAAAAGAAAGAAACTGAGCTAGACTTGCTAGACTTGCTTAGACTGAGCTCCTAGAATGGGGCTTCTAAAACAACACAGCAAAACTGAACCCCAAAGGAATCTCCACCCCCACAAAACTGAGGGAGCAGCCAGCCAGGTAGGATTCCACCAAGGACCCGGTAAAGTGCCTCTTTCCTTGCTTGCTGCCCCCCCAGGTCTGAACCTGAACTTCAGACAACTGGTATTGGGTTTTATTTTTTGTTTGTTTTTCCAGAAGCCCTCCCTGGGAGATGTAGTTCCTCTCTTTCTAGGAAGAAAAGTACCTGGGAAGGAAGCTAGAGTGAAGTGGATGGAACCAATGCCGCCTTTTCCTCGGGGGAGATTAATTTAGCCGCAAAACGGTGATCCTAAAGCAGCGTCTGTGATGGAACCGGGCCCTGTGGTTACCACCATCACACACTGCTTTATGGGACAGCTACATGCTGCTGACGGGGAATTTAACCTGGTAGTTCCCACCACCACACTCTGGCCTTTCTCGGACAAGGCCAACGGAATCCACACACTCGCGGCCCATATGCCCCCCTCCTCCATCCGCACACTGACTCGGCCAAGTGCTGCGGTGCTTCCGACATCTGACAAGAGGAAACCAGGCATGGAGGGGGGAGTCTGCCCAAAGCCTCACTCCTTCAGGAATTCAGCGGAATCTGAATTTTTGTAGCTAAGGACCAGGTTGTTACCATATCATCTGACCCTTTAAAAACTCCTCCAGGGCTGGAGCGATAGCACAGTGGATAGGGCATTTGCCTTGCACGCAGCTGACCCAGGTTTGATTCCCAGCATCCCATATGGTCCCCAGAGCACTGCCAGAAGTAATTTCTGAGTGCATGAGACAGGAGTAACCCCTGTGCATTGTCAGGTGTGACCCAAAAACAATATAATAATAATAATAATAATAATAATAATAATAATAATAAAAAACAAGTCTCTTGCCCACACGCCTGGCTGTCTTCCCCAGGGCCCCTCGGAGGGGATGGGCTCCAGCTTCCCTCCCCACCCCGAACAGAGCTCCGGGCAGCCGAAGACCACTGGAACCTAGCTACAGCCATGCTCGAGGCCCCTCCCCACACATTTGGACAGGCCTCATGCATGAAGGTACTGGCAGAGGAACCCAGGTGTGTGTAATCCCATCAACGACCAATATCCAGAGACTTAAAAGCAAGCTCTCAGAAGCGATATCTTTAGCCTACTTCTCCCCCTGGGAGAAACTGGCAAGCTTCTGAGAGTTTCCTGTCCACATGGGACAGCCTTGCAAGCTCCCCATGGTGTATTCATATGCAAAATCCAGTACCAAGCTGGATCTCATTCCCCTGACCCTGAAGAGCCCCCAGTGCAACATCCTTAGGAGGGCCGAGTCGAGAGAGACTTCTAAGATCTCAGGGAAAGGATGAAATGAGAGGTTACTGAGCCCACCCGAGAAATCGGTGATTAACGGGATTTTGTGATTTCGTGATCGTGAATAAATCTTTTAATTTTTTTTAAAAGACTCTTCCTATGAGCCTGATTTGTGGCTTCCGAGGAAAAGGAATCCCTCCCCAATGATTTTCCCAGCACTGCCAGGAAGGTTTGTGACTCGACAGAAGACCTGGAACACTGGAGCGAGGACGGCCTCACGTCAGGAGAATGCCACCAACCTGCGGAAGCACTTCCTGTTCCGGCCACCCACGCCAGGTGAGGCCTCCTCCTGTTACCTGAGCCCCGTCCAGGCTTCTCCCCCGGAGGATCTGGGCCCATGCCCTGCCTTTAAACACAGAAAACCAACAGCAACTCTCACTCTCGGCAAAGAGCTCCGGGGGAAGCCGGCCACCCGCTAATGAGAGGAAGACAGCCCTCGCCTTCCTCACGCCTACAGCTTATCAGAGAGGATGAACCGGAAACGCTCAGCCAGCCCACCGGGCAACTGCAACTGCTTTTTTAGAGGTGGTAATAAGTACAGAGGGCTGAAGCGATAGCACAGCAGTTGGGTGTTCACCTTTCACACGGCCGACCTGAGTTCGATTCCTCCACCCCTCTCGGAGAGCCCGGCAAGCTACCGAGAGTATCCCGCCCGCGTGGCAGAGCCTGGCAAGCTCCCCGTGCGTATTGGATATGCCAAAAACAGTAACAATAAGTCTCTCAATGAGGGACGTTACTGGTGCCCGCTCGAACAAATCGATGAGCAAGGGGATGACAGTGACAGTAAGTACAGACCCCCAGTGGGGGGGGGCGGGGGCACGTGATCACGAGATGGTCTAGAGACAGGAGTGTGGACCCCATTCCCTGCAGGCCAGCAGAAAGGCCTGGGGGCGGGGGAAGCTATGTCATAGCTGGGACCTTTGAGTGAAGGAGCCAAGCGCTGGGGGGAAGGAAGTAGGCTCCTGGCTGGGAGTGGGGTAGAAAAGGGGAGACAGGACACACAGGACATGCAAAGACCAGAAGCCCCAGAGATTCCGAGTTCAGGTCTGACGGGCGAGGCCAGTGTGCAGAGAGCAATGTCCATGGCAAAGGGGGCCCGAGGGAGGTTCCCGTCTGCGGGATCCTTGGAAGGACAGTGAGCTGGCCTGGGCCCGCCTCCTACAGAGCAGTGCGTCTCCCCGGATGCACTGAACGCACTGAACGCAGCAAGCAGCATCGCCTTCCTCCCCCCGCCCCCACCCCATCCTTCGCTCACGGACTGTTCCCTGCACTAAGAGGCCGGAGAACACAGCCAACCCGACAGGGCTGGGATGAAATCACTCTCCCGGGCTCAGCCAGCGAGAGCCCTTCACGGGCCTGGCGAGAGCTGCGGGCTGGCTGAGGAGCTGGAGGGGGTTTCTCGGGACTCTCCACTTGGACGCACACAGTACAGACCGTGTCCTGCCGCCAACCGCACCGGGAACACAGTTAATTGCCCGGGCCATCCACACCCTGTGATTCCTCTCTGTGTCCCCGCCCCGGCTCGAGTGTCTTCCAGGCAACGGGGGCCACTGGGGAGGTGGGAACACGGACTGGCGCAAGCACACAAGCACACTCACCCTCAGCTCTGAGTGCCCCCACCCGCCGCCCTCCCCACTGTGGCCCGCCCTGCCCGCAGCCCCCCTAACTCCCCAACTTCCACAGGGCCCGTTTTCACTCCCCCCTGCTCTCCCACACTCCTCTCCCACCACCACCCTGCCACGCCTGGGTGCACCTCAAAATTAAAATTTTTAATTCTAAACTTCCTCACTCCTGATGCTGTTTTCCTTCCAGTCACGTGGCCCACCGGGCAAGCCCCTTGACTAGACAGTCTCTTCCGTTTGCTTGACCTGGAGGGAAATTCCTAAGGAGAAGAATCTAGAACCAGAGCCCTTGTTTTGAAGACCTAGGCAGGCTCCGTCCCTCCTGAGCAGTGCGGCCTGGGCCAAGTGCCTCAATTTGGCCATCTGCAAAATGGGAACGGCGATGCCTGCCTCTACACCACAGTGAAAAGAAAGCGGCACATTCTCACCACACAGTCTTGCATGCAGTCTCTGTCATCCTCAAGCTGTCACATACATCAAACATCCTGCCCTTTCCTTTCCCTTTGCCTAGGGAATCAGATCTTTTAGCAACCACTAATCTGAAGTGTGTGTCTGTGTGTGTGTGTGTGTGTGTGTGTGTGTGTGTGTGTGTGTGTAGTGGGGGGAACCCCTGGCAGTGCTTGGGGGACCAAATGAAATGCTAGGGATCAAACCAGGTCTGACACATACAGGGCAAGCGCCCTACCTGTTGTACTATCGCTGGCCCCTGAAATTCAGAAATGATTAGGATTTTCTTTTGTCTGGCTTCCTGGTGATCCAGATAAGTGGTCCTTTGTATTGAATTTCTTGCATTTTCAGCATTCTAAAAATAGCGAGGAGGGAACTCATAATCCATGCACACTGAATTCTCTTCCTATGTTCCCAGAGAGCTGGGTTTCAGGCCACGGGTGGTAGTTAAGTTCCTTGGCATTTTGTTGGTTGTGCTTCCCCTACTTCTTGCTGCCCCTTTAAGAATGGTATCTATTTCAGGGGTGGGAGGGCACACCTCTGGGCCTGGGCCCAGGGCTCAGGGCCCATTCCCGGCTCTCTGCTCAACAGTGACCCCTGGTGGACATGCTT
The DNA here is from genome assembly GCF_027595985.1 of Sorex araneus. Lineage (NCBI taxonomy): Eukaryota > Metazoa > Chordata > Mammalia > Eulipotyphla > Soricidae > Sorex > Sorex araneus. The sequence goes on from NC_073305.1 coordinate 212,732,135, forward strand.
GGGGGCGCTCTGTGGTGCTGGGACTTGAACTGGGAGCGGCTTCATGCAAGGCAAAAAGTACCTCACCTCCTGTGCTAGGCTTCTGGGCACAATGTACCTTTAGGAGTCCAGGACCAATTTAGTGGCCAAACTATCCTGCCTGGCAAGCAGAAGGCCTTGAATTTATTTATGTGCTTATTTATGTATTGCTTTTTTGGGTCACACCTGGTGATGCACAGGGATTACTCCTGGCTCTGCACTCAGGAATTACTCCTGGCGGTGCTCAGGGGACCCTATGGGGTGCTCAGCCATGTGCAAGGCAAACGCCCTCCCCACTGTCCTATCGCTCCAGCCCCAAGGCCTTGAATTTAATTATGACCACTACGTGTCCCAAGTGGAGTCGGAGAGGCCCTGCCGTTGAGGGGGACCCGGGTGTGGTCTCTGGCATAGCCCACTGCTCGGCCACCAGTCATCACGACAGCAGCAATGACAGGAGAACGGAGCCTGCAGTGGCCACCGTGGCAGTGCTGACTGAGCGTCAGAGTCCAAGGAAGCTGCTCGCCTCGGTGGCCCTTCTTCTGGCGGTCCTCTCACAGAGGAAGCTCTGCTCTGACAAGCACAGACGTCCTTGAGACCCAGGGGTCACTGCTGATGTCTGGGAGAACCCACTGATTCTGCAATGTGTCTGCAACGTGTCAGATTCGCCCAGCCACAAAAGGCATCGCGACCCACTGAGAAATACCGTCTCCGTCACAGTAAAGCCACATCGAGAAATTCTGAACAGCTGAAGCTCAAGACTCCACCGAGATCAGAAAGAAAGAAAGAAAGAAAGAAAGAAAGAAAGAAAGAAAGAAAGAAAGAAAGAAAGAAAGAAAGAAAGAAAGAAAGGAAGGAAGGAAGGAAGGAAGGAAGGAAGGAAGGAAGGAAGGAAGGAAGGAAGGAAGGAAGGAGGAAAGAAGGGAAGGAGGAAAGAAGGAAAGAAAGAAAAAAAAGAAAAGAAAAGAAAAGAAAAGAAAAGAAAAGAAAAGAAAAGAAAAGAAAAGAAAAGAAAAGAAAAGAAAAGAAAAGAAAAGAAAGAAGTGCTTGGGCTTGGAGGTGACTGGACAGGCTGGGAGCATGTTTTGCATGTGGGAGGCCCAGGTTCAATCCCACATTTCCCTGAGCACTGCAGGAGGATGACCCCTGAGCACAGAGCCACCTCTAATGTATGGCTCTGGGTGTAGGCCCCCAATAAACAAACACGTTCTTTAAAATGTCCCACAGAGAAGAATTCAGCTCTTAGCCTACACACTTAGATGGACATAAACCCGCCATCATTCTTTATTCACTTAAAGTGAATTAGACTCCTAGCCTTTCTCACCCATGACTGGAAATTCAATTCTGCTCACGACTGGAGTTTTCACTCGTTCTCAAGGAATAGGAAAGAATCAAAGTTTTCAGAGAATATTCTGGAACCACTCTGTGCTCTGGAGGCAGGGGGCTCTATTGTGATGGGTTCTTGCTTAGTCATGGGAACCCTGGAGGATGCTGGGAATCCAGCGTCCTAAAGGACATTGGGGGTCCAGTGTCCTGAAGGATGCTGGCAACTGTCCTGAAGGGTACTGGGAACCTGGAGTCCTGAAGGATGCTGGGAACCCTCCTGAAGGATGCTGGGAACCCGGTGTGCTAAAGGGTGCTCTGAGAACTGTCCTGAAGGGTACTGGGAACCTGGAGTCCTGAAGGATGCTGGGAACTCTCCTGAAGGATGATGGGAACCTGGCGTCCTGAAGGATGCTCTGGGAACTGTCCTGAAGGATGCTGGGAACTATCCTGAAGGATATTTGGAACCCATAGTCCTGAAGGATATTGGGAACTATCCTGAAGGATGCTGAGAACTGTCCTAAAGGATGCTGGGAACTTCCTGAAGAATGCTGGGAACTGTCCTGAAGGATGCTGGGCCCCTGAAGTTCTGAAGGATGTTGGGAACTGTCCTGAAGGATACTGGGAAACCAGAGTCCTGAAAGATGCTAGGAACTGCCCTGAAGAATGCTGGGAACTCTCCTGAAGGAAACTGGGAACCCAGAGTCCTGAATGATGCTGGGAACTATCCTGAAGGATATTGGGAACCCATAGTCCTGAAGGATGCAGGGAACTTCCTGAAGGATGCTGGGAACTGTCCTGAAGGATGCTGGGAAATGCCCTGAAGGATGCTGGGAACCTGGAGTCCTAAAGGATGCTGTGAACTATCCTGAAGGATGCTCTGGGAAATGTGCTGAAGGCTGCTGGGAACTTCAAGTATGCTGGGAACCTCGTGTCCTGAAGGATGATGGGAATGCTTCCATCAGTCCTGAGAGGCGTAGCAGAGGGGCAGCCACGGGTTCCAGCCTTGTAAAGAGCCTGCCTCGCTCCCTAGAGTAGAATTCACTCCCATCTCTGTCCTCACTTCTAGCCCCGCCCTCCTTTCTCCGGGATCCAACTACCATTGTCTTCCCAGTAAACTCCAAATAAAGACAGGCAGGGGCTCAACCCTCCAGGAAAAGAGGTAGAAAGGACTGGCCACCCTTGTGCAAAGCAAATCTCGTCTGTCTGAGAGGAGACCTCCCCGCCTCCCTCCCCTTCCATTAGCACACATCTCCCCGTGGGTGGACCCACCCCTCGGCGGGACTCGGGGTGGTGAGGCCCCAGCTGTCACTTCCTGTGCATGCCCCAGTTTGGTTGCTGGCCAGGTGGCATGACTCTCCCCGCCTCCAGACCCCTGGGCTTTCAGCCCACGCACCACTGAGGTGCACTGAAGGGTGAGGAGACTTGATTGCATTCTGAAGACTTTTTATTGCCACCGCTCGAGAGCATCCAGAAATGTCCACGTCAGAAACGCACAGAAGGATCATCAGAGGCTTGAAAGCATCTCCCGGCGCCAGCGAGGGGCCCTCTTGTAAAACCCAGAACGGATGGAAAAACACAGACCCCCGTGGCCCCAGGGACTCTGAGTCCCAAAGGGCTAATCCTGAGTAACGTTTTCCTTGCACTTCCTAATCTAGCCATCACGGGGGTGTATGTCGTCCAAACCATGTTCCTCCAAGGCCCAAAGCTTCCCTGTGACTATAAAATAAAAACTCCAAGCGCTATGCAGGTGACACAGCTCGCTTGGCAGTTTTCTGCTCTTCCTTAGTGGAAGATACAACAATTGTGCTTCTGCAAAGCAGGCGACATGTGACAAAAGGCAGGGGATCGGGCATGAGAGAATGCAACACAAGGGAAGAGCCTGACCAATGATCCGGCCTCTCACTGCCCAGCCAGATGAACAGGAGCAGCTGACGGCTGGGAAAACGGGACGCCCAAAAAGGGGGGACTTCGAAGCTTGGCGTCCACTCTGCAGTTCTTAGACCTCGGCCCCGAGTCCCTGAACCCTGACTGGGCATCCCCAGAATTACCCAATGGGGAAGGAAACCAGAAGTGTCCAGCTCAGGAGGACGAGCCTTATCCAAGAATGTAGGGGAGGAGGGACATGTCCAGCAGGTGGCTTCAGAGTCCCTGGCTGCACGGGGGTGGACTAGCTCTGCAGTCCTTTCTGACTCTTTCCGAACCCGCTTCCGAGGCCTCCTTCCCTGGCCCTTCCTGCACGAAGAGGGTGACGCTGCTCTGGAACCAACTGGCTGGTCCTGCCTGGGGCTTGGAAATGCGGCCTCTGCCCCTGCCTTTCTCCTGAGCCTGCTGGGGCAGGGGAGCTCAGGTGGGGTGAGGACCTGGGCAACCTGCCCTCCCACCCCGGATTCTGCACGTGTGAGGCGCGTGTGTACACGTGCTACTTAATCCCACCAGGATGCCCATCCTTCCTCTTCCTCCCTCCTTTCTTCCTCGGGCCTTCCTTCCCTCTTCCTGCTCCCTTTCCTCTGTCATATCTTCCTTTCTTTTTTCGCTGCTTTCTTAATTTCTCACACCTTTCCTTCTATTTTCTGATTTCCTTTCTCTCCCTCCTTGCCTTTCTCTCATTTTTCTTCCTTCCTTCCTCCCTTTCTTCCTTCTTTCATTTGGTCCTTCCTCCCTTTCTTCCACCTTTACCTCCTTCTTTCCCTCCCCTCCTTCCTCCCTTTCTTCCTCCCTTCCCTCCTTCTTTCCCTTCTCTCCTTCCTTCCTTCCTTCCTTCCTTCCTTCCTTCCTTCCTTCCTTCCTTCCTTCCTTCCTTCCTTCCTTCCTTCCCTCCCCTTCTTCCTTCTCTTCCCTTCCTTCCTTCCCTTCCCTTTCTTCCTTCCCTCCCCTTCCTTCCCTCCTCTTTCTTCTTTCATTCAGTCCTTCCTTCCTCCCTCCCTTCCTCCCTCCCTTCCTTCTTTCCCTCCCTCCCTTCCTTCTTTCCCTTCCTCCCTCTTCCTTCCTTCTTTAATTCAGGTCTTCCTTCCTTCCTTCCTTCCTTCCTTCCTTCCTTCCTTCCTTCCTTCCTTCCTCCCTCCCTCCCTCCCACCCTCCCTTTCTCCCTCCCTCCCTCCCTTCTTTAATTCAGGTCTTCCTTCCTTCCTTCCTGCCTTCCTCCCTTCCTCCCTTCCTCCCTCCCTTCCTTCCTCCCTTCCTCCCTCCCTCCCTCCCTCCCTCCCTGGCCCGGGGAGCTGGTGAGCATCCCTGCAGAGCCCTGCTACACTCTGCCCTTGGCAGCAAAGGCCATAGCCACTCTCGGGTATCACAGTGCTTAAATAATAGGACTCGATTTCCTGGCACACAGTAGGGTTTTAATAAATGACAGTCACCAACTCCAATTTTGGGTTGCCAGTCTTTTCACTCGAGGGAAATAGGTGTGTATGTATATATGGGAGCATGTGCCACTTTATAACTTTATAAAATACATCCTCCTAAATTACCCTCCCTGGTCCTCACAAGCGTTCTGGCATAATGTTTTCTTATAATAATAATAATAATATCAGCATGTACACATATGAGACTTACTATGTCCCAGGCATTGGTCCACCTCTGACACATTTAATTTTAAACCCACAAATCTTATAATCCACGGGGGTAAGCGTTATATCACTATGCCCCGTATTGTTGGCCCAGAGAGGTTAATTAAAGTGCCCCAGGTCACACAGCTAGTAAGTAGTAGTGCTGGAATAAAACCCCGAGTATCTGATTCCAGACTCTAAGTTATGAGTGTCAGTCTTACAGAGTCCACAGATAAGGTGATGTGGGCTGATAAATCCTAGGAAGGGTACCAGAGTTGGCAGGTGGCAGCCAGAACTCAAATCCAAGTCTGCCGAGATCCCCCAGGAGTGCTTTTTCTGGCTCTGTTGCTTTGGGCATCCAAGTGGCCTCGTGGAGACAGCTTTGATGGGGGTGCAGGATGCATGGGTTCTAGTCCCGCCAGTGAGTGGCTGACCAACAGTAGGAGAGCCACGGGCAAATCACTTGGCTTCCATGCTTCATTAGAAAACATCAGGGATGACGGTGTCTAGTCACTTGATCTTTAATATCCTGTCATTTTTCAGTCACTGTTTCCCAATACTGAATAGCTGCAGAAATTCAGGTCGTGCTACAGAGATGCAGCCTGTTTCCTAGGGTTTCATGCCAAGGCTTTCTGCTCCCTTGCACCACTCCGGGCATGAGGGAACCCCACGTGCTGTGGTGAACAGCTCAGAGGCACAGGATGGATACAGAACCAGCCCTGCCCTGGAGACCGACCACTCCAACTCTCAGGGGCCTGTGCTTATTCCCACTCGAGAAACTGCTCACACGCTGCTCTGTGCCTCTGCAACTCTGTGTCTCTCTGGTAGGATCGATATTAGGAGGGTCTGTGTGTTTCCCGAGGAACCTGGCATCCCTCAAGGACAGTCTGTAATCCACTCATTTCCATGGTCTTGGTAAGTCATGTTGGGATGACCATATTTTAAAGGCCAATCGTGACCGTTTTTTTTTTTCATTTTCACAAAAGACAAGCTTGTGTGGTTAAACCTCATAGATGCTTGTTAAATATAAGCATGTTGGGGACCAGACAGAAAATAGAGCAGGCGGGGTCCTTGCCTGGCACGTGCCTGACCCAGGTTCAGTGATCCCTGATCAGAGAGCCAGGAGTAAGCCCTGAACACATCCGGGTCCGGCCCAGAAAACAAACAAAAATAAATAAATATATGCATGTCATCTGCCATTGTACAACATATGCTCTTCTAGAAAAAACACACATTCTATAAAAAGAAAGCTTTTCCTGTGAAGTGACACTTAGTAAATATTCTAGGCTCTGTGTACCACACCATCCATACCCCAATCCACCCATTTTGCCACTGTATCCAGGCAGCCACAGATGATTGCTATGTGATTTGACTGTGATCCGGTAGAATTCCGATGATAAAAAATAAGCCGAACTCAAGAACAAATATAAAATCTTCATCATCCTATAACAACCAAAGTGCTTAAATCAGTACTTAAAAATCCTTCCCTAAAGAAAAGGGATCTACGACTATCCTGGTGAATTATACCAAACAATTAAGGAAGACTTAGTGTCCCTTCTCCGAAAACAGTTTCAGAAAACAGGAAATGAAGGACGTACTTCTCAAGTCCTTCTGTGAGGCCATCGGATACACAAATCAGAAACATCGAAAGAAAAAGAAAAACAATGCAGACAGTACTTAAGAATGTAGATTCAAAATCATTTTGAAACCCTAGTAAATAAAATATCACAAAATATAAAATGGATTAAACAATACGACCCAGTGGATTTGTCCCAGGAATACGAGATTGGATTAACGTATCAACATTCTATGAAGATATAAACAAAATACAACACATTTGTAGAGTATTGCATGAAACCACAAAATCAACTGAATAGACACAAAAGCACTTAAAAAGTTTAGACATCTTTATAATAAAAGTACTAGAGGGGCTGGAGTGATAGCAGAGCAGGTTTGAATCCCAGCATCCCATATGGTCCCCTGAGCACCACCAGGAGTAATTCCTGAGTGCAGAGCCAGGAGTAACCCCTGTGCATTACCAGGTGTGACCCCAAAAGAAAAAAAAATACTAGAGGTACTAGGATTATAAAGGCATCCCTTAAGCTGGCAAAAGGCTTTTTTATTTATTTATTTTTCTATTTGGGTCACACCCGGCGATGCACAGGGGTTACTCCTGGCTCTGTACTTAGGAATTACCCCTAGCGGTGCTCAGGGGACCATATGGGATGCTGGGAATCGAACCTGTGTCAGCTGCGTGCAAGGCAAATGCCCTACCATTTAAGGCTATCGGTCCAGCCTTAAATGGCATTTTTTAAATGGATAGCTAACATTATGTTAGATGTAAAAGATTCTTTTCTCCCTAGTACCAGAAATAAGATAGACTGTCCACTTTTACCTCTTCTATTCCACATTGTACTGGAGCATTGGGCAATAAAAAGGAAATAAAGTTACCATCATTTTTTAAAAAAAAGAAACAAAACCATCTATATTTTTCAGACAATGTGATCTGGCAACTAAAACAAAAACTATTTGAACAAATAAATGAGTGTGGGTAAGATAGAGGATACATGATTAATGTACAAAATCATCCTATGGGCTAGCAACAAATAGCCTGAAAGTGAATTAAGAAAACAACTTCCTCTACAACAGCAATTATAATGTATTTAAGAATAACTTTGCCCCAGAACTGCAAAACTTCAAAACATTGTTAAAATAAATTAAAGAGGGGAGGGGCTGGAGCGATAGCACAGCGGGGAGGGCGTTTGCCTTGCACACAGCCGACCTGGGTTCGAGGAGTAACCCCTGTGTATCACCAGGTGTGACCCAAAAAGCAAAAAATAAATTAATTAAGTAAAGAAGATCTTGATAAATGGAAAGGCATCCCATGTCCCTGGACCAGAAGACTTAATATCATGGACACAATTAGCCACCCAAAGTGATCTATAGAGTCAGAGAAGTCCCATTCAGACAGTGTGGATGCCAAAAGGATTAAAAACAGAGAATGAAAAATAAAAGGAAGACCTCTCTAGATGGACTGGATGAGAAAATAGTCACACAGAGCAAAAGAAAATAAAGAATTTCAGAATTGAGAAGTAATCGAACTACACTCACGGGTATTTAATCTCATGAGACTTAAAGAATAAACTATACAATTCTCATTCCAAACCCAAGACCCCTCTCTTTAACTAACCTTTCCTTTATATTCATAAAATGTAGAAACACCTTTGGGGAATATCATGGAAGACAGCATGCAGTGGACCCTCCTGAGCTAGTGTGACTGTTTATCACTGTTTCATGGACTACATGGGATGACAGATCCCACTGCTTTTTTAAAATTAATTATTTTTTTTATTGAATCACCATGTGAAAAGTTACAAAGCATTCAGGCTTAAGTCTCAGTTATATAATGATCGAACCCCATCCCTTCACCAGTGCACATATTCCACCACCAAGAACCCCGGTATACCTCCCCTCCCACCCCCACCCCTACCCCGCCTGTGTAGCTGATAATTTTCACTTTACTTTCTCTTTACTTTGATTACCTTCAATATTTCCACAAAAAACTTACTATTATTGTTTGGAGTATCCCCCCCCCCCTAAAATCAGACCTGCTGAAAAGGAAGTATTTGATAATTTGTTTTTCATTGCTGAGAATGAAGAGATATGAGGCCGTGGCCGCACGGTTTTGGATTTCTGTATTTTAGTATTATAGTAACTAAATTAGGAAAATTTCTGCCAGAAATTGCATCATTGCAAGCTTGTACCTCTCTTTAGTGGTCCTTATAAGATGGCGGTCGCCACGCCTTCCCCCACCACGCCACGCCTTCCCCCCCCCCCAATGTCACGCCTTCCCCCCCACCCCGGAAAGGAAAAGCCGAGAGAGAAAAACCTTTCCCCTCCTGGGGCGGCATGGGGCCGTGGCTTAGTTCACAGTCCAGAGACATTTCTGCAAGAAGCTGCTGGTACCAAAAGTAGTCTAGCTGGCCTCCGGGATCATGGTCATCCAGCAACGGAGAGGCCGCACACGTGTGGCCACTCAGGTCACATCTCGGCGGAGAGCTCCCACTACTTTTAAATAGCACCTTGTCCCATGTCTATTTAAGAATGCTCAATAAAACCCAAACCCTCGTGGTCCCATGGGCAACGCATGAATTATCATCCTCAGGCACTGAAGAAATGATCTGATTAATTTTCGATGGGGAGATCGATTCCATATCCCTGGCCCTCTGGGTACTGTTGGGGTGGCTCTGTGGGGGCTTTAGTGCCACAGCATCTGAGTAACACCACATCCTCGGACCTTAACACTGAAGTGGGGCTCCCTTGGCTGTGTCCCGTCAGATCGAGCTCCGAGCACTACTCGGGGAGGCCTCCCTCCCCAGACTATCTACTTGTTCTTGTTCGTTTGGCTTGTACTGACGTGACACGCTGAGTTAGGAGCTTGGATCAGCAGAGAGCAATTCCCAAAGCTAAGTTCTTGCTCCGACCCTAGAATTCATAATCTGCTTGAACGTGACCATTCAGTAATGCTCAACTGAAGTGAGCTGATGCTCCAGGGTATATCTGAGTATGCCTGTAATAAATCATTTATTACAACAGGGAATGCTACAGGCTCCCACTGAATGGATAGTGACCAGCGAGGTGGCTAAACGTTCCACAATGCACAGGATGCAACCTGCCCCCACATGGTCAGGCTGGTGCAGTACTGGGCTTCACCAAAAAGAGCTCAGACTCAAAGGTTGGAGAAGGAAGGACTCTGACCAAAAGCCTCCAAGAGTGAGTCTCTGGTAGAATAAAATAGAAGCTTCCAAGGGATTCATGGAGCCTTAAAGAAAAAGGTGTCCTACCGGTTATTTTGCAGGAAGGCAATCAGAGCCATGAGAGAATAAATAATGGTCAGACCTATAAAGCAAATGAGTTTTTCTCCTGTTAAGAGGTGCCCATGTTACTACCTGGATAGCTTTTTGTTTAAGTGATTACGTTGCCATAGAACTTTTTTGTAATTCATCAAAATTCATAGGATGAGGAAGACCCAGGGGATAAAAAAGAGTAGGCAGCAGGGTTATTACTTGAAGTTCAATTCAATAAATATAATTTATTTTTCTATAGAGCCCTTTATGCGAAATATTGCCAGCGGCTTTGCGGTTCAACGCGACCAGGTTTGAATGACTTAAGTTATTTGCTTTCAGATCAAATGGACTTTTATGAACATTTGGGCTCCCCCACCTTGCACTAAATGAAGTGATATACAGCTATTCACCACATCATTTCTGTCACTCCCATTATCTTTTCTCACTTCAGCTCTTTCACAGGGCTTCCGAGTGGCATCAAGTGATAATTGCTGCAGTATCTCCCCCCGTGGAGGGGACGGTGTTTGCTTCTCACAGCTGATCACTCCGGAAGGGACTTTCAGGACATACAGGGAGCTGACAAGGGCACCATCGTGGAGACGGTTCTTCAGTCGATCTCCACTGGCTCCCATCACAACTATCCAGCTACTTCCGAGGTCCTGGATACTTCAAGGTGACTCGGCTCCAGCCTGATCTATGACATTCAGATAACTAACTCATTGAAAGGCAATTCGCATCTTTGCTGCGGTTTGGGCTGAAAAGGTCAAGAGGACAAGACAACCAAACGCGTGTCCAGCCAAACTCAGAAATCCTTTCTCCAGCCTGTCGCTCTTCCCTCATTCCACTCCCTCATAAATCAAGCATTGACAGTCTGGGTGCATTTCCCCCCCCCCCCTTATCCTTTCTTTTTTTTTTTTTTTTGAGACTGAGCTCTTTGACTTTTGTCCAGTCTTTTTTTTTCCCTCTCATCGCCCATGATACTCTACAGGAAAAGAGTGAACAAGGTGGTCCTGGGGCAGAAACTGACTGCCAAGATTGATAACCCAATATGTTTTCTCATCCAAGCTGCCACCAATCTCTGCTGTGCGCCTGGAGTGCGGTCATTAACCCTGGCGCACAAAATAGTTCGCTATCAGGGGGACTTCCTGTTGTTTATAAATTAGTCTGAGAATTAAACTCCGAAAGATAAGAAGTCCACATCCTTTAACATGAGTAAAGATTCAATGACCACTGGCATGATTCCGGGACAACTTCCTTGAGAGGATGTACATGAATATCCCAGAGAAAATGAACCTACTTTGGCCAAATTCCCCTCAGCCCATGAATGACCACTTATTTTACTTAAACCTGAACAGGAGAGCGAACAAAAGGGAACGCCCTGCCGCAGAGGAAGGGTGAGGTGGTGCGGGTGGGGGTGGGGGTGGTGGGAGGGATACTGGGAACATTGGTGGAGGAGAATGGGCACTGGTGGAGGGATGTAAACCAAATGCAAACATGGAAGTTCATAAGTTTATAACTGTACCTCATGGTGATTCACTAATAAAAATTTTTTAAAAATCTAAACCTGAGTTAAATCACTTTTTAATTATGGCAAACATGTGCATAATGCAAAATGTACCTTTTGCTCCTAGTTAGGAGACACAGGGAGCATGTCAACATGTGTGTGCCCCTTTCCATGATTCATCTTCAGAGTGTTTTCAGCTCCCCAAACTGAACCCCTGTAGTTATTAAATTATTTCTCCTTCCCTGTCCCAGACCTGGGTAGACCCTGTTCAGCTTTTAGTCTTTGACTCTACCCATCTCATGAACAGTATCACATAGACTAGAATATCTAATATCTAATCACACAGAATAGAATCTCTGAGAATGGTTCTCAGAGCCGGCTCATGGCTTTTAACAGAAAACCCTTAGGGCGTATCCAGCTTGTAGCCTATCTCAGAATGTCTTTCCCCTTTTTTCCTTTTGGGTGAATGGTTTGGGACCACACTCGGCACTGCTCAGGAGTTACTCCTAGCTCTGTACTCAGGAATTACTCCTGGCAGTGCTCAGGGAGCCATAAGGGGAAGCTGGGGCTCCCACCCCGGGTCAGCCACATGCAAGGCAAATGCCCTCCCTGCTGGATTATCACTCCCCAGAATGTCCTTTCTTTTCAAGGCTTGGGGATATTCCTTTATAAGGACTATATTCCATTGTACAGACCATATTCCACTGCCCCTGGACTAAGTCCCCCTGTTAAATCGTGGACAGACCACGTTCGTTCGCTTCTCCAGGGAGCCGCTGATGGATCCTTCACTTAATGTCACTTGTGGCGACTGAAAAACTGCTGCTTTGAATCCAAGTGCATTCGAGCCACCATTTTTAGTACGAAAATTCAGAGTCTCTTTTGCTGCCGTCTGTGTTTCACTGGGCAGACTGATGAGCTGCCGTGAACTGCTTCTGTCCCAACCTTTCCCGCATCACTGAAAAAAAATGCTTTATGGGCATTGCCCAAATCACACCCGTATTCTTGAGGACCTCTCTTGCTCGTCCATCGGTGAGGATGTTCTACGGCAAGTGACTCACTCCTCCCTGGATCTAATTGATAGGGAAAAGGGAAGCCAAATGATTGGCTGAAAGGGCCAATTATCTTTTTCTCTCCTCTCTAGACCAGGCACTGCTGGGAAGACTGGCTTTGTCATCTTTGAGTTCTTAGTATTCGAGATCAAGTCAGGCCCAGGGGGACATCCTCAGACTACCCCGCCCCCCTCCACTCCCAACTACACGAAGTGGAAAACCGAGAAAGGCAAATGTCTGAGCATCCAGCCCTGGTAGAGGAAGACAGAGACTGAACAGAAAATTTGGACCATCCAGACCAAGGAACAGAGACTGAAATAGAATCTGCCTCGGGAGACAGATGCTTCTCTTTTTCTGAAATGTTGCATTTTTCATTTCCAGGTTCCACGGGCAGCTCATGTATCTTTCCTCAAAGTCCCCATTTTTGCTTTAAGTTACTTTGAGTGATTTCTGTTCTCTGTTACCCGATGTGTCAAGATAATCTATTGCGATATTAATTTTTGTCTTGTTTCTCTGCTGGAGGAGAGAGAGAGAGAGAGATGGAAAGGGAACTAACTTTTCCTTTCTCCCTTCCTTCTGAAAGAACAGCTACCTGTTTGTACCCACCTGGTTCTCGAAAGACTGTCCTGTCCCAGTGGGTAGGATGGGCTGCGTGTGGTGGGGGATACTTCCTGTGTGGGCCAGCCCCGGAAATGGACTGTTAAGTTTAAACGATACTCTGAATTCCAAGTGTTTTGCTCTGTATCCTGGTGGATCCACCAGGATCACCCAGTGTTTCCAAAGACAGATGCCCGGGACCTGCATCCGGAACCCCGTTCATCATTATTCTGGGGATCACTGTCACTGTCACTGTCATCCCTTTGCTTATCGATTTGCTCGAGCGGGCACCAGTGTAACGTCTCTCATTAAGAGACTTATTGTTACTGTTTTTGGTATATCCAATATACCACGGGTAGCTTGCCAGGCTCTGCTGTGCGGGCGCGATACTCTCAGTAGCTTGCCGGGCTCTCCGAGAGGGGCGGAGGAATCGAACCTGGGTTGGCCGCATGAAAGGCCAACGCCCTACCGCTGTGCTATCGCTCCATATTCTGGGGATGGAGATGAAAACCCCCTACCTCACACCATTACTGAGGCCCAGGGCCTGACCCTCGTAAGTGGATCCCAGAGGGTCCCTCCCTGTGGTCATGTATTTCCCTCCCCCCACCTCGACTGCAATAGTCCAGACCCATGATCCCAAGGCTGCAAAGTGCTGCAGTGTCCAGACCTCTCCATTACCCCAAGGGGAAGCCCGCCGGCATCTTAGCTCTCCATCCCAAGCCTCACTGAACTTCCTAACGCCCTCAGCCAGCTCTCACCCCACTGCTCTCCAGCCTGGAGACCCCCTGTCCTCTGCCCAGCCCAGCCCCGTGCTGCCCTCCTTGGCAGAGGGAAGTCAGTATCGGTGTTTCTTCTCACCAAGCCCGCATCGGTGCCAAGAGCTCCCGGAGACGGGGGTGGGCCGAGTGTCTGAAGTTGGAGGCGAGTCGACAAAGTGGGGGGTCCTGATGGATCTTTCCCCACCAGAATCAATTTGCCTCTCACGGCTTGGTCACCTGCCAGCCTCAATCCCCGCGTGCACGCCCTCCCACAGACACACCTGTGTCCTCTGTAAACTGGAGCAGTGGTTCTGCTTCGAGGAAGTCGGTTCCTCAGGAGGGAGACGTGTGTCCATCTGCACCACCTACCTCCCCCTCGAGTGAGGGTGACTCAACGGGCTGAGGCAGGCTTTGCATGCTAGAGGGGCGGGAGTGATCCCCGGCACTGCACAGTCTCCGAGCATGCACTGGAAGCGACCCCTGAGCACTGCTGGGTGTGTGGCCCAAAACCAGAGAGAGAGAGAGACAGAGAGACAGAGACAGAGACAGAGACAGAGACAGAGACAGAGAGAGGGCGTGCATTAGGGAGTAGTGAGGACCGCATCTTAGTTCCATCTTAGTGGGGAGCTAAGGAGCAGGCTGGTACCTGACCCCACTGCCTGCTGGAGTGCATTTGTTCCAGAAGCCACGGGACCCCGGGAAGCAGAATCTTCTATTTCTTTAGCACAGAGTGAAAGCCCAAGACCTGTTAGAGCACGTAAGACCCCCGGAACCTGCTCCCCTCCCCAGCCTCGTGATCTCCGGGACCTCCCTTCCCGCCACCCCCACCACCATCCAAGCCACTCGGGTGTCCTCACTGAGCCTCAAACACACCGGCCACACTCCGACCTCAGGGACTTGGCAGGTGCTCTGCCCCCTGCCCTGCACACCCACCCCGGCTCCGTCCCTCCCCTACCTGCCACTCTTCGCTCTCCTTCCTGCCCACTCACAGCTCAGTGCTCCGGGAGACCCACTTTCACCCTTCCTGTTGCCCTCCCCCTTTCACAGACCCCAGACTCCAGACCCTTCTTCCCAGCTCGGATTTCTCTTTTGTTTTATTTTGGTTTTTTGTGTGTGTGCCTTTGTTCCCTGGCTGAACAAATAAGTTTTCTTCCACTGACCACACGGCCCCACGCTTCTGGAACCGCGCTGGGCATGTGGCAAGAGCCGCAATGCGCGTTAGGGAGCGGAAATGGGCACGTGAGATGCACACGTCAGCGCCTTCCCCTGGCCAGGGGGCCCGGGTGAGAGAGGGGCCTTTCCAAGGGACTCGTGGCCAGTGAGACCTGGAAGGTGGACTCCTCACACACATCCTGGGAGCCGTCACACAGCAAGAAACGGGCTCATCAGGGCCAGGAGGACCTCAGCAGACACCCACCCTCCCAGCAACCTGGATCTCGGACTTCACCCAGGAACCCTGAGAAAGCTCGAGACCGCTGCTACAGCGCCCCCACCGGTGGAATTTGGCGTGGCGGCCGGGAAGATGAATTTTCTTTCCTCCCTCCCTCCCTCCCTCCCTCCCTCCCTCCCTTTTTTCCTTCCTTCCTTCCTTCCTTTCTTCCTTCCTTCCTTCCTTCCTTCCTTCCTTCCTTCCTTCCTTCCTTCCTTAGTTCCTTCCTTCCTTCCTTCCTTCCTCTTCCTTCCTTCCCTGCCAGGAAGGAAGGAAGGAAGGGAGGAAGGAAGGTTTGTCTCCCTTGGAATGGGTTGAAGTCATTGCCGTGCAGTGACCAGAGGAAGTCACTGGCTTGATGGTAGCTGGTGTTGCTTTGGGTACCAACCTCCTTCTACTTTCTCTACTTGCATTGTCCGGCTCGTTGTCCTCCAACACCAGCCCTGAAAAGTCCTACCATTATCGCCCCCTCGGCCAGGTGAGACCATGAGATCGCAGAGAGGCCAAGCAGCTTGCCCAAAGTCACAGTGGTCGCCCGGAGTGAGGATGGGAACGGGCGCCTATCTGACTCCGGGCTCCGCATCCCTGCCCTGTGAGGCTGAGCGACCCGTCGGGAGCCCGAGACTCTGCAGTGTGCTAGGGGAACGCAGAGAATTCAGACTTGCATCTGGGCAATGGGGCAGCAAAGGCTTCCTTGCCAGAACTTGCAGAACATTGGTTGCAACCTGAGCCTTCTCCCACACTAGGGCATTTCAATGTTTAAAGATCAACAAGATGGAAGCTATCAAACGTGGGGGGGGGGTGCTGGGGTGCTTATAGAATGAGTGGGAAGCCTAGAATTGCTACTGTCATGAGGGGATGCAAATATAAAAGATACTTCAATGAGCAGGGAGACCTGAGAGGAAGACAGAAAGAAAATGAGAAACCAAACACCTGGACACATCACCTGGATCCAGCCAGACCTGCATGCACACCTCGATCCTAAAACCCCTTGAATAAATGACTCTTCAATTCCTCTGTATCTTGTTACTTAACATTAACAAGGTACTTATAAACCCACTGATTAATCTTCTGAATGTCTCTAATTACATGAGCCAATATAAGTCCGAGTTGGGTTTTCTATCATTTTCACCTGTAAGAATCCTGAGTTTATATTAATGCCATGTTGTTCTCTTTGTGGGCTGGAGCGATAGCACAGCGGGTAGAGCATTTGCCTTGCACGCAGCCGACCAGGGTTCGGTTCCTCCGCCTCTTTCAGAGAGCCTGGCAAGCTATCGAGAGTATCTCGCCCGCACGGCAGATCCTGGCAAGCTACCCGTGGCATATTCAATATGCCAAAAACAGTAACAACAAGTTTCACAATGGAGACGTTACTCGTGCCCACTTGAGCAAAATCGATGACCAACGGGACGACAGTGCGACAGTGACAGTGTTCTCTTTGTCGTAAGTATTATTCGAGCATATGCACAGATAATTTAACGTTAGTTCAAGTGATCCCTCAAATAACTCCACAAGGATCACAGACCTAAAACATAGAAGCTTAAATATACGTAACAAACCATAAGACGATCTCTTTGAAACCTGGGTGTAAGCCAAGATTCCTCAACAGGGCCAAAAGGACAAACATCGCAATTTTTAAACGACAGATTCAATTCTATCAAAACTGAAAACTCCTAGTCCTCCATAGACAGCATGAAACTAGGGCTGCTGTGAGAAACGACCACAAACAGGGTGGCTTTAAACCCCAGTAATGAGTCTGTTAGGAGACCAGAGGTCTGTGAAATTGGGCCCGAGAAGATAAACCCACCACGCTCTCTCTTGGCTTGTGGTGGTTGTGATATACAGAGAACATTCTTCTTTTCTGACCCTCGCTCCGCCTGTCTCTCTCTGCTTCCACGGCCCCGGATGAAAGCCTCTCGCTGTCGATCCCGGCTCCGTCTGCTGGGCCCTTCACACGCATCTCTCCAATAATCCTCTTGACCCTCTTATCCCGCGTGTCATCTCTTCTCCAAAGATCTGAACATGCACGCCCTGGGGAGGGTGGGGTGAGACACTCGGTTAGGCCTCAAATCTGAGAATTCGTCCAAAACACTCAAAAGTACAACTTCCACGAAGCCTCCTCCACAGTCGGGTGTTTCTACTGCATCTCTCCAACTCACAGCCGAGCCGGCCCGGGTCTGTCACCATGATCTTACGCTACAACCTCGAGAAACTGGAATCCAGCCCTGCATCTCTTTGGTCCCACAGTGATGTCTGTGCCTCCATGTTCAGAAGAGATCTGAACTCGAGTCTTGGAGACATTCGCCAGACAGGTCGGAGCAAGGAATCTCGGTGAGTGGCGGGACTTGTGAGAAACTTGAGTAACGTGGATTCGAGTTAGACTTTTTTGGCTAGCTAGAGAAAACACCTCTGTGGACAGGACTCGCGCTGCTGGGGGGTTTGCAACCATTTCCTTCTTCTGAATTGTTGTTGCCTGATTCATCATGGTGGCCACCATCGTAATCTCCATCCTCATCCCTGTGACATCAGAGACGTCACTGTCGTCATGACAGTTAACACCACAGGTCTCATCGACAACGGCGTCAGCGCCTCAGCGTCTGAGATTTCACCGTCGTGATCTCCAACATCCTCAGCATCAAAGTCACCATCATCATCATCATCATCATCATCATCATCATCATTATCATCATCATCATCTCCTTCAAGTTCAAAGCCATTGTCCTCCTCCTCATCCTCATCACCCTCCTGCCTCCTCTACTTGGAAATATTTTCTCTGAGATCTACCTGGCGTATTTGTCCCCGTTTCCCAAGGCCTCACTCAGATGAACGTTGCCTATTCTGAGCTTCTCCTCACCTTCCCAAGTACCCACTTGCTCTCCTTCTTTGGTCTCAGGGTCCTGGTGGCATTCCAGACAGGAGCACATTTGCTTGCAGGCTGTCTTCCCTGGGGGACAACGGACAACTCCAGCTTGGGCCTCCTTCTTCTCCCTGTCCTTCTCCCTACCTGGACAGGAAACCATGATTTATGGAGGGCTTCCTAAGTACCAGGTGTTTTGCTAACACCTCATCTTCAGATCCACCCCCGGGAAGGCAATTCCCTGACCATAGTTTATCAGTGGAGACTGTGAGTTCTAGAAAGACTAAGTCAACTGCCCATAGTCCCGAGCAAGCAAAATTGGGACTGAACTAGAATTCAAACCCAGCCCCTCCCAGAGCCCCTTTCTGCTTTCTCACGCCACACTGCTCCCCCAGGAAGCCAGGAGGGTACCCCAACAACAGACAGTGGAAAGGGCCGTACAGGATGGGCTGCTGGGCCCGTTTCTGTGCTTTTGGTCTACTGCGGGGGCTGAACCACTTCCATTTAGCTCTTTTCCTGCACTGACATTTTATTCCAGGAGGTTTGTTATCTCTCCTTTTGACACCGCCTGAACTATTCGAGACAAGTCCCTGCTTTAAAAATAATGATAAAACTGCCTGTCAGGAGAAATAAGCCTCACACGCTATCTCACTAATAGAAGCAGGAGAATTTCTGAGATACCTCTGTGAGTTCGTTAGGCATGCAAGATTAAACTCGAATTCATCTCGGCTCAGGCAGACACGCTCTGAAACCGAATTGCAGAGGGAGAGGATTTGCACCCGCCTCGCCGGTGGGAGACGCGGGTGAGGGAGACCTGGGGTGTGGGCAGAAATGTGCCCAGTGGGAGAACGGGAGCTTCTCTCGGCCAGTAGCAGGCTCCACCCTGACCCATTCAAAAGATACTGCACAGAGGGTGGAGTTCGAATCCAAGTTCAAACCCCACTCACTCGCTGGTCAGCTGAGAGTCCTGGAGCAAGTTTCTTCATCTCCTTGCCTTCCTCAGTTTCTTCCTCTGTAAAGTGGGCTGCATAACGGCATCCACTTAGGGGTTGCTGTGAGGAATCAAGAAACCAATCTGGGGCTGGAGCGATAGCACAGTGGGTAGGGCATTTGCCTTGCACGTGGCCGACCCGGATTTGATTCCCAGCATCCCATATGGTCCCCTGAGCACCGCCAAGGGTAATTCCTGAGTGCATGAGCCAGGAGTAACCCCTGTGCATCACCGGGTGTGACCCAAAAAGCAAAAATAAATAAATAAATAAATAAAAAGAAACCAATCTAGGTCACTGGTGAAGTCCAGGGTCTGTAAAAATGCTTAATAATCCAAGTCATGTTTTCCATGGAGGATCCCTTTAAAGGTTTCTAGAACCTTCCTCACTGGTCAAGGGCTTTCAAACTTGGGTACTTTCTCTGCACAGGCTGACTCTGAACATCCCCCAGCCCCGCCTCCTGCACCCAGCTCTCTCCTTCCCTCTATCTCTGCTCAATTACTCGTAGTATCCAGATTTCCACCCTGTCACTGTTGCCATCTGTCAGTTCCTACCTACCCTTCAGCTGTCACCTGCCCGGGACCCCCCCTCCCACCTTCCCGTAAAGCAGGGAGCCTGGACTGGGGCCTGCAAGAGACTCCAAAGGCTCAGTCCTGCTGAGAAGTGGCATTCCAGGGACATGCCCTTCCATTCTCTCCCTGCTGCAAATACCAGGAAAGTTCTGGGTGCCACCGGAGACCCATCTTTGGTGGCAAGCAAAGGGCCAGCTTCCCGCAACCATCCACAGGGAACCCCAGACTCCTGGCAATGGTCAAAGGGACCGTCTGGGAAGGTTTCCTGGGCAGAGTGCTGACGGCCTTTGCAAGGACCTGGACTGTCCCTGCCCAGTGCCATCTTATTCTCATGAGGAAGATCTTCCATCAGTGACACTGGGCATTCTCCCTTCCGATCATAGCACCACTGTTGGTGACATGGGCGCCTCTTCTGGAAGGGCCCATGGCACCCTCATGCATCCCCTCCGATGGTCCCACCCTGTATGCCGCATGGGGTTAGTGTTGAAGGGTGCAGTTCAAGAGCCAGACACTCTAATTGTCTAAAATGTTAGAATTCCAGAAGCACATGGCCGCTCTCACGCATGCGCAACATCCTATACTATTCATAACAAGCAATACAAAAGAGAGTGTGGGGGAGACTGTCTGCCATAGAGGCAGAGGGAGGGGTGGGATGGGGGGGGACTGGGGACCTTGGCAGTCGAAGATGTGCACTGGTGGAGGGTTGGGTGATCGATCATTGTATGACTGAAACTCAAACAAGAAAGCTTTGTAACTGTATCTCACGGTGATTAAAAAAATGATAATAATAATAATTAGACACGTCAGAGGGGACAGAGGGGGGTTCTGAGGGCGGGTCAAAGGGTGGGTCAATGGGCAGGTGGGGGTGTCTGAGTGGTTCAAAAGGCAGGTCAGTCATATCTCTTCATTCTCGGCAATGGAAAACAAATTATCAAATGCTTTCTTTTCAGCAGGTCGACTTTAGGGGGGAGAAACTCCAAATCAATAATAGTGAATTTTTTGTTGAAATATTGAATGTAATCAAAGTAAAGTGAAAGTAAAATTAAATTTATCAGTTACACATGCGGGGTGTGGGGCTGAGGAGGTGGGGGAAGGGGGGAGGCATACCGTGATTCTTGGTGGTGGAGTATGTGCACTGGTGAAGGGATGGGTGTTTGAGCGTTGTATAACTGAGACAAACCTGAAAGCTTTGTAACTTTCCACATGGTGATTCAATAAAAGAATAAAAAAAAAAATGGCGGGTCAGAGGGCATGTCACAGGGTGGGTCAGAGGGCGTGTCACAGGGTGGGTCAGTGGGCGTGTCACGGGGGTGTATCAGTGGGCGGGTCAGAGGGCGTGTCGCAGAGCGGTTCCAAGGGCGGGTCACAGGGTGGGTCAGAGGGCGTGTCACAGGGTGGGTCGGAGGGCGTGTCACAGGGCGTGTCTGGGTGGCTCATTTGTTTAAAGAATGGTGCTTTGCCTGGTTGGCTGCATCTGTTTTATCATTTTCTTATACTTTTATTACTTTTATTACTCTTTAGAGAACTTGAGAGCCGAATCCAAAAATAATAAAAATAAAATAATAATAATGAGTAACCTGTCAGAATGTCAGAGCAGTTTGGTGGTTTGATTTGATCACCAGTATACATATCCCTAATGATCTTGACAAGAATTAAGGACAAATCGGGGAGGTTCTATTAGAATAATTTCTGTATTCTAGGATGTTTTTAATGTTTCTTAAATAAACTTTATCTTATAGAAACATATTCCACTATTTCTCCCTCCTCCCCCAAATATTTGCTTTTAAAAATAATTGCAAGAATGGGGCTTGAAAGACAGTACAGCCTTAGCATGCTTGCCTTGCACTCAGGCACCCCACATGGTCCTCTGAACCCTGCCAAGGAGTGATTCTGGAGCACTGAGCTAGGAGAAACCCCTGACACTCACTAGGTATGACCTCCACCTCCAAATAATGATGATAGTAATAATGGCGAGAATTACTATCAGTGGCATCACCACATTTTAAAAATAAGTTACATCGTCCTATTTATTCTTCTTCTCGATATCATTTTTTGTTTCTATCAAAGCTCCCCTATCAAAGCAGAGAGTCTCTTGCCCGCACGCCTGGCTGTCTTCCCCGGGGCCCCTCGGAGGGGATGGGCTCCAGCTTTCCTCCCTACCCCGAGCAGAGCTCCCCGAGGCCGAAGACCACCGAAACCTAGCTACAGCCATGCTGGAGGCCCCTCTCCACACGTTCGGACAGGCCTCATTCATGAAGGTACCGGCAGAGGAACCCAGGTGTGTGTAATCCCATCAACGACCAATATCCAGAGACTTAAAAGCGAGCTCCCAGAAGCGCTATCTTGTAGCCTACTTCTCCCTCTGGGAGAAACTGGCAAGCTTCTGAGAGTTTCCTGCCCACATGGGACAGCCTTGCAAGCTTCCCATGGTGTATTCATATGCAAAATCCAGTAACAAGCTGGATCTCATTCCCCTGACTCTGAAAGAGTCTCTCCAGTGCAACATCGTTGGGAGGGCCGAGTCGAGAGAGACTTCTAAGATCTCAGGGAAAGGACGAATGGAGAGGTTACTGAGCCCGCTCGAGAAATCGAGAAATTGATGATTAACGGGGATTTCGTGATTCGTGATTCGTGAATAATTAATAATCACTGTCATCCCGTTGCTCATTGATTTGCTCGAGCGGGCACCAGTAACGTCTCCATTGTGAGACTTGTTGTTACTGTTTTTGGCATATCGAATATGCCATGGGGAGCTTGCCAGGCTCTGCCGTGCGGGCGGAATATTCTTGGTAGCTTGCTGGGCTCTCTGAGAGGGGTGGAGGAATCGAACCCAGGTCGGCAGTGTGCAAGGCAAACGCCATACCCACTGTGCTATCGATCCAGCCCAATTAATAACAACAAAATAAAGTTTAAAAAAGTAATGTGGAGTTCATGCCCAGATCAATCAGCTTAATCAATGGCTGACAAAATAGCAGTACTCCTGCATTAAAAAAAAAAAAAAAGAACCAGACTCTGTTTTGATCCCAGATTCTTCCTTTCCTAGCTGTGTGACTCCAGGCAAGTTACTTATCCTCCCTGTGCCTCAGCTTCCCCCCTTATGTACCATGAATCACTTTTCTTGCTGTGTTTTTGTGAGAGCCTAAACATTAGCTCAAACGTGTTGCGTCTCAGATGAGCACTTGGTCATCAAACATTAGGAAACAAGGGCATTACCTCTCATCTGCTCCTGGCTCCCTCTCTCCTTCCCCATGGAGCTTAGATTCAAAGAGACTTGGAACGCAGAGACAGCCTGCCTAGCTACCCGCAGGCCTCTCCCAGCCCAGGAGACATCACAGAGTAGGTATTTAGGTACAATTTGTGGGAGGAAGACAAGGGAGGGAGGAGAGGGGAAGATCGAAGAGCTATGGGAGAGCCTTGTAAGCTTAAATGCAACATAGAATAATGCAAATAGATAATTATCTACACTTGAAGTAAGCCAGATAAATCCATTTCCACCCAAGTGGAACTGTTCGCACTTTTCCGGTTCATCAATACCCTGGAACAATCCACAACCACTCAATATTTCATTATTCCTCCTATTGATTGAGTTCCTTACTTGTAATTTGGGGGAGGAGGGCTAGGAGCACACGAGGCCCGAGAGAACCGGATGTGACCCCTCTCCCAGTGAAAACCTGCCTCTACCTCACAGCTAATCCTACCGCCAGCGACCTACCCCTCCACTTTGTGGATTGAGCCCCGCATTTTGCCAGCATGCCAACCACGGGCCCGTTTTCCTTTGTACTGTCACATTACTCAAGAGGAATGCTGAAAACCCAAACATTCATCTGTTTTCCATGCAAAATCATTGTTACATACACTGGATTCTGCTAACCCCGTGTGTCCAGTATTTCTTTCCTCGGTCCAGTAAGATGCAAGGGTCATCTGATGATTAGACCCTCAGAGTGAGAGAAGTCAGATGAATCAGCTGCTCAACAGCATCGAGATCAGAGGGACTGTAGTTATTTGGCACAGAGTTAAAGATGGTCTTGCCTCTCTTCCCTGACTTCTAGCATTCTGGTGAACCATCACCCCAGAGACGGAGAGCCCGGCAAGATTACCTTGCCCACACAGCAGAGTATGGCAAGCTACCCGTGGCATATTCGCTATGCCAAAAACAGTAGCAAGTCTCATAATGGAGACGTTACTGGTGCCCGCTCAAGCAAATCGATGAGTAATGGGATGGCAGTGATACAGTGATCCACCTGCACTTCTATTTGCTATCTTTATAACAGATTCCTCGACAATTCTTTAATGCAATAGGACTGGGAACCCGCATATAAGTGTTTTGGGGTTTTTTTTTGGGGGGGGAACTTGGCATTACTCAAGGGCTACTCCTAAGACGTGAACTCAGAAATCACTCTGATGGGCTCAGGGGACCATATGGAATACCAGGGGTTGAGCTCGAGTTAGCTGGGGACAAGGTAAGTGCTCTACCCACTGTACTATCTATCGCTCAGGCACCAAGTGTTTTTTATCTTGAGTTTTTCCCTCATCACAGGATAGTCCTTCACACAGTTGAAGTCAATGGAGTGGGAGCTACCAGTCCTTCCTGAGATTGTAAAAGAGGCTTTGCAATGCTTCTGAATCTCAAGTTTATTGGGAGGCGAGGCGATTCAATTGTCTGTAAAAATTTGCTTGCCTCTCAGAACAAAGGTGTTTTAATTTATTTTATATTTGGTTCCAGGACCACACCCAGTAGTATTCAAGGCTTAATCCTAGTTCTCAGCACTGGGATCACTCCTGGCAAGGCTGGGGGAACCATGTGTGATGCCAGGGTTTGGGTGGGTTGGATGTAAGGCAAGTGTCCTTCCCACTGTACTATCACGGTGGGGCTGGTTCTTACATGCCTGGGAAGCCTCTCTTGGAAGCCCTGCCTGACCGCAATAATTAGTTAGGGTTGGACTCAAGCGACATTCCAGGCCAGCCTGGAACCGCAGGGATGCCATCCAGCCCTTTGCCCTGCCAAAACTCACAGCTGGAAATTCTGCTCTTCACCGTCTGGACACAAATGAAACCCACGTTGTTATATGGCCAGTCTAAAGCTTATGTAATCATCTCTCTCTCTCTCTCTCTCTTTCTCTCTCTCTCTCCTCTCTCTCTCTCCCTCTCTCCTCTCCCTCTCTCTCTCTCTCTCTCTCTCTCCCTCTCTCTCTCTCCCTCTCTCCTCTCCCTCTCTCTCTCTTTCGCTTTCTCTCTCTCTCTCTTCTCTCTCTCTCCCACATCCTTCTTGCTCGCTGGACTTAGGGAAATTGGGGCATCATTAAAGTTCTGATCTATTTAATCTACACATCTGTATTAGCCATGCAAAAAAAAAAACAACCATTCTTTCAAGCAGGGAAACGAACCTGTTTCTCACTCATATTTTTTTTTGGCACTAGGAAATTAGTCCTTAATCAAACTGATGCATTTTCATGACTTTTAAAAGGTCAACTGCTCTTGGATATTAGTCAGAGGCACTTAGTTTTTGAAGGAAAACTTTGTGTCTCTACTCTGCAATTATTTTGCAGATTAAAAATAAGCGGAAAAGCCACTTACCAGAATTAGAAGACAACTCAACTCTAAGTCAAATAAGACAAGATCATCAAAATGTCCATTAGACATTTCGCTAATTTTTTAAATAGTGTTTGCTAATGGCACTGAAACCCAAAACTGCTTTTAACAGAAGAAAAAAAAATAGCAACTCCGTGTTAAAAAGTGTTAAAGATATAACACAGACAGATTTTTTTTCTGTGAATATGACCAGACATTGGAAAAGAATTTAGCATGAGAAATAAAATTCTGCCAGTGAGACATGCTCAGTGTTAAGGCCACAATAACAAACATGTCATGAAATCATCCCCTCTACATCCAGTGGAAAATCTCCATACCTCATGAGCTTCTGGTGCCACCCACATTGGTTCAGATGTTCTACATCGAACACAGCGCTAGAGATGGTCTCATCTGTATGAAGTCCACCTGTCACCTCAACATGGTCAAGGTTATCTATGAAATCAAGCGCACTGTTCTCAGGGGTGAAAGGCTGAAAGGGCTGCCCTTTAGATTAGGTACTAGAACAGGATGTCCACTTGAGCTTCTTGTCAACATGGAATTGGAAGTTCCATCCAGGACATTTAGGCAAGAAAAGGAAGCAAAGGGCATCCCAAAGGGGAAGGAAGAAAGAAAGTGTGTCTCTATTCATGTATGACAAGGCTATCTGCAGAACGCAGAACGCTCCAAGATAACACACACACACACACACACACACACACACACACACACACACACACAGGACATTTAGGCAAGAACAGGAAGCAAAGGGCATCCCAAAGGGGAAGGAAGAAAGAGAGTGTGTCTCTATTCGTGTATGACAAGGCTATCTGCAGAACACTCCAAGATAACACACACACACACACACACACATACACACACATACACACACACACTATAGTAATGTGTAGAGCTATATTAAGGGACTGGAAAAAAAAAAACCCAGTTAACAAAAGTCAGTCAGTTACACTTCTATTCACTAGCAATGAACAACCCCAAAAGAGAACTTGAAAAATAATTGTTTATGATTATATCAAAAATAATAAAACACTTCGGGGGCTGGAGCGATAGCACAGCAGGTAGGGCGTTTGCCTTGCACGCGGCCGACCCGGGTTCAAATCCCAGCATCCCATATGGTCCCCTGAGCACCGCCAGGGGTAACTCCTGAGTGCAGAGCCAGGAGTAACCCTTGTGCATTGCCAGGTGTGACCCAAAAAGCAAAATAATAATAATAATAATAAAACACTTAGGAGCAAACTGAACCCAAAGGCAATAGACTTATACACTGAAAAATTAAAACATTGTGGAAAGAAATTAAAGGGCCCCTAAGTAAGAAGGGGGGAGGGTAGCACAGGGGTTAGGGCACCTGGGTTCTATCGCAGCACCACCTGGTCTGCAGGAGTGGTCCTGGAAGTGCATGGCACTGACAGTCCGGGTACCAGAAGGTCATACATACGAGCAGTGCCTGGGTCTAGCTGCTGAGTATTGCTGGAGTGGCTCCCCTGAGCACCACTCGAGAGCAACATCCCCCAAAACAAAGGTATAAGTAAGTGTAAAGCATCCTGTGTTATACATTGGAAGGAAATATCGTTAAAACAATCATACTACCCCGAGCAAGCTAGAGAGTCAAGCAAATGCCTATAAAACTGCGAGTGTTCATCAGGCAGGATAGAAAGACCCAGCTTTAAATCTACCCGGAGTCTCGAGGGAGCCTGAATAGCTAAAACCATCTTGAAAAAGAACAAATCTTATAGGACTCTCATTTAATGATTACAAGATGCATGACAAAATTACAGTAATCAAAATACTTGGGTATTCTCCTAGGTCTGACATAAAGCCAGCAGATAGAATAGAGAGCCTAAAAATAAATCTTTGCATGCAAGGGCAATTGATTTTTTTAATACCAAAAATTTCTTCTAGGGGCTGGAGCGATAGCACAATGGGTAGGGCAGTTGCCTTGCACGTGGCCAACCTGGGTTCGATTCCCAGCATCCCATATGGTCCCCTAGTTCCTGACTGCATGAGCCAGGAGTAACCCCTAAGCATCAATGGGTGTGACTCAAAAAGCAAAAAAAAAAAAAAAATCCAAAACCCCTTGCAATGGGGAGTAGACAGTCCTTTTATCAGAGGGTGCTAGGAAACCTAAATATTCACATGCAGAAGAATGAATTTGGACCTGGCTTTATTTTGAATACAAAATATATGGAACTCAAAATGAATCAAACACCTACGTGTAAAAGCAAAAACTATTAAACTCCTAAAAGAAAACAGGAACTTTTCATGACATTAGATTGGGTGATAATTTGGGGGATCTGACAGTGAAATTGCAGGCAACAAAAGAATAATTAAATTAGACTTTATTAAAATTCTGTTCATCAAAGAATACTGTCAGGGAAGTAAAAAGACATCCTACCAAATGGCAGAAAATATTATTAAGCCACATGTCTTATAAGAGATTAATATCCAAAATATAACAACTCTTAAACTCAACAATAAAAACCAAAACATTGGGTTATATGTATGTATAATATATATAACCCAGACATTCAAGCTAGTATTTATATACTAATGTTCATAGCAGCATCTTTCTTACGAGAGAGAAGATGAAAACACTAAAAAAAAATCAAATGAGTGGATTTAAAAAAAAATGTGATCTAGACAGACAATGAAGTATAATTTAACCTTAAAAAAAATGAAAGGGCTGGAGTGATAGCAAAGTGGGTAGGGCATTTGCCTTGCACGAGGCCGACCCGGCTTGATTCCCAGCATCCATATGGTCCCCTGAGCACCGCCAGGAGTGATTCCTGAGTGCAGAGCCAGGAGTAACCCCTGTGCATCGCCAGGTGTGACCCAAAAAGAAAAAACAAAAGGAAGAAAGAAAAGAAAATTCTAAGCCAGAAGATGGCATAATGACATTAAGCATTTACCTGGAAAATGTATAAAATGGAAGGACAAACCCTGATGCCACCCATAGGCACAGAGACAATTCTAATAGCTCAGCTATAGGGATTCCCAGTGATAAAGGGCCTAAGAGATGGCTCAGTGGTTAGGAAGCACTCAGGACAAGCTTGAGATCCTGAGCTTAATTCTTGTGGCTTCCAAGACAATCCTGACCATTCTCAATATCCTACCCAATCTGGGTCCCAAATGAGGGAAAAGGATTTTTGAATGAAGGAATTATGACATATGCAGCTATGTGGATGAACAGAGAGGACTTCATGTTAAGAGGAACAAGCAACCACAAAAAGACAAATACTGTATAATTCCACTTACAAGAAGTACTGAGTCATCAAGATCCTAGGAACTAGAAGTAGCAATGTAGTATATAGTGGTAGGTAGGGTGTTTGCCTTTCATGCAGCCAATCCAGGTTTGATCCTTGGAATCCCATAGGGTCCCCTGAGCACCTCCAGGAACAATTGCTGAGCATTGCCAGGTGTGGCCCCAAAACCAAAAATAAAAGTAGCTAGTGGTTACCAGGAACCCAGGAACAGGAAAGAATGGGGATTTATTTTCAAAGTCTTCAGAGTCTCTGGAATGAGGGAAAGTACTGCCAATAATGACACAATGGGGTGAATAGACAGCATACACGGAAATGTACCCTTGGAATGGTTTAAATGGTAACTTCTCTTATTTATATTTGATAAAAATGTTTAAGTTGATCAATATAAAAAGGAAAACAGGTAAACAAGTTATAATACTTTCATAAATCAAATTACTCCGTAATACAAAGAAAGGACTAGAGCCATAGCAAAGCAGGTAGAGCGTTTGCCTTGCACTCGGCCGACCAGGGTTCGATTCCTCCATTCCTCTCGGAGAGCCTGGCAAGCTACTGAGAGTATCCCGCCTGCATGGCAGAGCCTGGCAAGCTCCTCATGGCGTATTCAATATGCCAAAAACAGTAACAAGTCTCACAATGGAAACGTTACTGGTGCCCACTCGAGCAAATAGATGAACAACAAGAAGACAGTGCTACAGTGTACAGTTCAATACAAAGAAAACTATGAATACACTCAACAACATAGAGTGGTCACTGTTATCCCGTTGCTCATCGATTTGTTCGAGCGGGCACCAGTAACGTCTCTCATTGAGAGACTTACTGTTAGTGGTGTCGAAAAAATTATGTGCAGTAAGAAATCCCTTACACAACAGGCATATGCCAAATGACTCCGGCTCTCTTAAATTCTAGAACAAGCTAGATCATTCCCGTGGATAAAACAGTCAAGCATGATTGGTTAGAAAGGAGAAAGACTTGGGGCTGGAGTGATAGCACAGCGGGTAGGGCGTTTGCCTTGCACGCGGCCAACCCGGGTTCGAATCCCAGCATCCCATATGGTCCCCTGAGCACCGCCAGGGGTAATTCCTGAGTGCAGAGCCAGGAGTAACCCCTGTGCATCGCCAGGTGTGACCCAAAAAGCAAAAAAAAAAAAAAAAAAAAGAAAGGAGAAAGACTTTCACAGGAACAGGAATGGAAAGGATTTTCTGGAGTGTCTTGTTGGGGGGTGGGAGGGTATTCAGCTGACCGCTGCAGATTCTGTCCAATGGAAGCTAAGCCTCAAAGAAAAAGGAAAACCTGATTGGTCAAGATGCCCTGCAGTCTGGACAACCCTCAGCTAGGCATGACAATAGTTCTTTCCTTTCCCCCCTCTCCTCAGCTTCTCAATCTCCCACTTCTTTTTGATTGACACTTTCTTTATTTGGCTCTGCTAACACATTCATTCGGGTTACATTAACATTTATAGGCCTGCTATGTATTCATATGCATTCAGTCTTCTCAAGGTTTTTTTTTTTTTCATCACCTGCACAATGCTTGTGAAGGTTACATCTCTTCCCCACAATAACCTCCAAAGACCACCAAGCACAGGCTGATTGGCTCCAGCCTCAGGAACAAACTGACATTCTTTTCCATCAACAAGCCCCAGAATTCAACAAGATGCTCCAACCTCTTAGTTGACAGATAAAACTATGAAGTTGCCCACAGGAAATCGCTCCCAGCTCATTGCTCTCACCAACAAAATGGCCAGATAGTCTGGCTCCAAAAATAAAATTGAAAATTGCACAGTCTCATGTCTTCCTTGACATCGAAAGTCCACTGGCTCCTTAAAAAACTAGGAAAATAGAGACTGTTGCCCTGTTTTACCAGTTTATTAAATAGCTTGTTTTAAAATGAGCTAAGGAGGGGCCGGAGTGATAGCACAGCGGGTAGGGTGTTTGCCTTGCACGAGGCCGACCTGGGTTCAATCCCCGGCATCCCATATGGTCCCCCAAGCACCGCCAGGAGTAATTCCTGAGTGCAGAGCCAGGAGTAACCCCTGAACAACGCTGGGTGTGACCCAATAAATAAATAAATAAATAAATAAATAAAATAAACAGAGGAATTAAATAGTTAAAAAAAGAATTAAATGGTTAAATTAATAAAATGCATTAAAACTAAACAATGAAAGAGATTTAATGGATAGTCATGTATGCAAAAGATTTTGACCAAATCTAACACAGACACACTCATGTTCGAGTTCAAGTTGACCCAATGTTTTTCCCAGAGATTCATCGGGGAACCAGAGGTAAGCCTCCTGCATCTTGCTCACGGCACGTTTCTAATATCCAGTAGAGTTCCTGGCTTCTAGTAGATGCTCAAGAAATACCTCCTAAAATGTGCAAGATTTTTGGCACGTTCCCCTTCCCACTCCCCAGATACCTTGCCTATAAAAGAAGGTGCCAGATTATTTTCATTGCATGCTATTTCTTGTGGCTGCATCCCATCATCTTTCCTACTCCTCACACATCCAAGTCCCACCCAGAGGGGAAACGTGGCGACAACAATAATCCAAACGTTTTCCAACCGTCTCCACAGGACTGGCACGAGAAAACACAATAAGAGGCTTCCAGGAGAGCGGGGAGAATGCAACTCCAGCAAGGGCTGTGGAATATTTCACTGACAGGAGGCAGTGTGGGAACTCCCTTCTGAGCAGAGGCTTCTGCACTGCACACATTTATCTTCACCAGTCAGCTTCTCCTTTATCAGACAGGTGACCTGGAGCAAATTCTTTAACCCCCTCTCACCTGCAAATGGGGGGGGGGGATGTTAATGAGTCATCCATTAGCCATAAAATAGGAATTAAGTACCTACTATCCTTCAGACCCTGAACGGGGCTCTGATACTTGTAAGCCACGAAATAAATTCTCAAGTCCCTGGCCTTGTGGTGTTTACGTTCTGGAGAGGAAAAAAGGAAAAAAAAAGGCGAGGGGGCGGGGGGAGGAGGTGGGGAGGGCTGGGATGGGGGTTCGGGGAAGGCAGCAAATCAAGGAAATAAGCTGTAGAGGGAAGCTGGGGGATTTCGGGAGATTGAGATTCTGCATGACCAGGTAGGGCAAAAAACCAACGGGCTTTGAGTAATTATTTGTAATGGGATTAATTACACGTACCAGTAGGCAGCTGAGAGCAATCACTGAAATAGATTTAGGAGCTTGTCAGCCCTGGAGAGATGAGTGGGTGCTGGGGTGGCTGGACTGATGGAGGTGCAGATGGATGAACTACACAGACACACCTGCCTGGGTCAAGGGTGCTTGGTGAGGCAGTCACTTCATTGAGTTTTTTTGACTCTACCCCACTACTTTGGGTGGAGCAATAGTACAGTGGGTAGGGCATTTGCCTTGCACTAGGCTGACCCATGTTCAGTTCCCAGCATCCCATATGGTCCCCCAAGCACCGTCAGGAGTAATTCCTTCGGAGCCAGGAGTAACCCATGAGCATCACCAGGAGTGACCCAAAAAAGAAAAAAAAAAGTGTGACTTTTATGAGGTTTCTAGATTTCACTTAGGAGTGCCAGAGAGATAGTGCATTGTCTAAGGCACTGCCTTGTATACCGTCAAGCCCAGTTCAGTCCTCAGGACCACATATGGTACCCTGAGCACCATCAGAGCCACTCAAGTACAATGCCAGGAATAGTCCCAGAGCCAGGGCAGAGCCTGGCAAGCTCCCCGTGGTGTATTCATATGCCAAAAACAGTAACAATGATGAATCTCATTCCCCTGACCCTGAAGAGCCTCTAATGTAATATCGTTGGGAAGGATGAGTAAAGAGAGGCTGCTAAAATCTCAGGGCTAGAACGAAGGGAGACGTTACTGGGCCCGCTCGAGCAAATAGACAATCAACGGGATGATGGTGACAGAGACAGTGACCCCAGCACTGTCTTCAGGCCTGAAGGGTTTCATCTGATAACTCTGTTGTCATTCTTAAGGATGCCCCTTTATAAGCAAGTTCCTTCTTTGAACTTGCTGCTTTCAGTATCCTATCTCTATCCACGGCTTTCGTCATTCTGATGAGGATGTGTCTTGGGATATTTTTATTTGGATTCCTTTTAGCTGGTACCCTTTGACCTCCTGGATCTCCGTACACGCACTCTTCAGCTCCAGGAACTTCTCAGCAACGATGGCTTTGACAGTTGCTTCTCCGTCAGGGTTTTCTTCCTGCCCCCTGGTACTCCAGTGATTATTTTGTTGTTCCTCTTGACTTCACCCCCAATGCTCTCCTGACATCCGTTGGTTTATGTAGGGGCTCTTCCATCTTCTGCCGTTGTCTGGAGATTCTCTGCACCTCATCTTTTTTTTTTAAACTTTTTATTAAATCACCATGTGGAAAGTTACAAAGTTCGCAGGTTTATATGTCAGTTATACAATATTCAAACACCCATCCCTTCACCAGTGCCCATATTCCACCACCAGAAACCCCAGTATACCCCCTGCCCCCACCCCCTACCCCCTACTGTATAACTAATGAATTTCACTTCATTTTTTCTTTACCTTGATTACATTCCATAATTCAACACAAAACTCACTATAGTTGTTAGAGTTTCCAAGCAAGAGAGACAGACCTACTACATTTGATAATTAGTTTTTCATTGCTGGAAATGGAGAGATATGTAGCCCCACTGCTACAAGTACATAACTCTCTCTCTCTCTTTTTTTTTTCCCTTTTTCCTTTTCCCTTTTTTTTTTTTTTCCTTTTTCCCCCTCATCCTCCTTCCAGCGCCTCATAGTATGGTGTACGCCACGCCGCGTCGGCCAGCATGGGGCTTTTGCTTAGTTCACAGTCCAGAGAGCTAGCTGCTACATTAAAAACATTCAATATTTCAACAAAAACTTACTGTTATTATTTGGAGTTTCCCCCCCAAGTCAGACCTGTTCAAAAGGAACCGTTTCACATTGCTGGCAATTATAAATGTTAAGTCGCACGGACGCGGCAGCGTCCTCGCGGTTTTGGATTTCTGTATAAAGACCAGGGAAACTTCTGCCAGATGCTGGAACCCCAATTCCTAAAGCTGTCTCTGGTTCCCGCTCGTTGCACATCCACCGGCTCTGCAGAGACATGGGCATGCACCTCATCTTTTATGAGGTGACTTTTATGAGGTTTCTAGATTTCACTTAGGAGTGCCAGAGAGATAGTGCATGGGCTAAGGCACTGACTTGTATACCATCAACCCCAGTCCAGTCCCCATCTGGGAGCTCACTGATTCGGCAGACAGACCTGAACTGAAGACACAAATAGCACCTGTGGGTACTCGGATGCTGCATCCGCTGCTCTTCACAGCCAGCTAGCGAGCGGGACACTCCCCGCTCTCTCCCAAACTGAGCCCTGGCATCCTTGCCTTATTCCCTCCAACCTTGAAGATGAGTTGGAAGAGCCTGCTGTCTCTCCGGAGAGCACCAAACTCAACCAGGCTGGCCGAATACTGAGTCCAGGTTGGGTTTTAAAAGCGAACAGCAACGATGATGGGCCTTCTGGGTGTGCAAAAGGTATAACAGATGGTTTAAAGAGAAAGATCTGACTTGTAGCCTTGTTTTACAGATGATATCTGAAATTTTCGTTGGCACACTCCAGCCGGGAAGATTAAGAAGACTTTGGGGCTTTAGATGAAAAATGCTTGTCAATATTTTTCATGTTGCTGGGGGTGAGGGGTGTTGGCTGTACTACATCTTTGGTTTTCAAGCTTATTTTTTGCGGGGGTGAGGGTGTGCAGGGGCTCATCCCGCAATGCTTATGGGCTACTTACTTCTGGCTCTGTGCTCAGGAGTAATTCCTGGCATTGCTTGTGAGCCCATATGGGGTGCCAGAGATCAAAAGGGGGTCGGCGGGATGCGAGGCAAGTACCTAAACCCTGGTACCCTGGTTTTCAACATTTTCCAACCTGCAGACGGGCAGTTGAAAACCACCCCCTTCGTAGCATCTTCATTGTTGAGTATGCTGGAAAGTTTTCATCGAGGGGGGGAAAAAAAACAATTGAAATAAAAATCTTTCCATTCATTTTCAGGAGAAAAATGCACACAGGCACATATTCTATCTATGCGTTTGGAGCGTTTCCCCAGCTTTGGGGATTAATTCTGCTTGGCAGACAAAAGCTATTCCATTCAACGGTTTACGGTATTTAAAGGGCAATTCGGTTCTGCTTAATTGCTCCTGTGAATTAGCAGCTGCCCGAGTCTGAAGGGACATTGTTGGGGCCAGCACGGAGGAAGCTGGGAGGGTGGGCCTCCAGGGGCACTGTGAGGGTCCAGAAAGTGACCAGGCACTGACGGGGTAGGGGTGGGGGCTCCCCCAGAGCTCCAGAAGGAAGCCCAATTCCCAAGGGGGAAGCAAAACGCCCCAAACTCCAGTCATGCCTGTCGTTCATTTCTACCCCAATCCTCTGCTACCATCTAAGTGAGAACGTGTCTGAATTCCTTCCCAAACAGGGCATTGAAAAAAAATTTTTTTTTTTTTTTTGTTTAAAGCACGGTGCTTTATAATACTGTTAATGATAGGGTTTCAGGCAGAACACAATCCCTTACCGCAACCCTCCCCCGGACGGACTGTCCACTCTCCTCCATCACTGTCCCAGTCCCCCTCTCCCCACGGCCCTCCCCGGTGCTAAAATGCCTACTGAAGACCAGATAAAGACTTGAGAACAAACAGGACAAAGTTCCGGCTGAAGACCCAAAATAAAAAAGAGAAAGAAAAAGAAAAAACAGGGCATTTTCATGACAAAGAAGGGTCTAAAATAATCCAGCCACTTGTAAGTGCCTTCCACCCTGGCAGGCACTATGCCAGCTCTAAGGGACAGAAACGGAGACCACGAAAGGTGACCAGGACTCCGGCTTGATGTCACCGGGAAGGCAGATACCCTGTGCCACGAGGAAGAGTTTGGTCTGGCTGTTGGATAGGGACCATGGCAATGTAAAAAATAAAAATAATAAAGGAAGAGCACCTTGAGAGGAAAAGATTTCCTAGGGCTGAGCATGGAATTGCTAATGCGTCAGGGAATTCGAAGGGACCCTTTCTTCTTAACTTGGAGAACAGGCATGAGTTACTCAATTATTTTCTTCAAAGAACAGATGGGCCTTTTTTCCTTCTTTCTCTTTCTTCCTTCTGCATGTCTTACCTTCCTTCCTTCTTCCCCACCTCTTGTTTTCCTTCTTCCTTCCCTTTCAAGAAGAAGGGCCCTGCATGGATGAACTAGGTAGTACAGATTCCAGGTCATTCCCCAGACCAACCAGAACCAATTGCAAAACAGCCCATTTCCTCAAAACTAGTTTGTTCCGTTTCACATTCCGTAATGAACTTTTTCTCCACCCGACCTAAAGTTCTGGGAGACTAAAGTACAGGGATGAGCACTGGTCAGGGAGCCCTGAACGGCATCGAGCTTTGCTTAGGGCGGTCTCTGCTAGAAATCAGGGGGTCTATGGCCGAGGGAGAGCGAAGGGATTTTTTTTTCCCTCCCCAGTAAGTGGACGTTGCAGGCTTGACAATTTTAGGAAATATGCAAATGGAAGAAGAAAGCCTCAAACAAGACCTGGAGGGGTGGAGGCCACTTCAGAAGGCGTCCAGAGTTGACAAAGAGAGACACATTCATTCCCAGAGCCAATTACTCAGAACAATCCCCTCTATGAGTGACAAAGCAGGGGACATCCGTCCGTGCTTCTGGAGGACATTCCCCCCCAGAACTGGGCATGAGAGGGTCACACCTGGACTGGGAGATTTTTCCCAGGGGAGCTTAAGTGCCTCGTTCTGAAATTTTACATGGAGAGTGATTAGTAAACAGGGTGTGTCTGCTCTCCTCTCCTCTGCCCCTACCTCGCCCGGGTCACCGGAAGTCTGCGCCTTGACTTGTTCTGATTTGAGTTGTTCTGATCCGTTTTTGAGCATCTCGGGAGGTAAGAGCTGAGCCATCCACTCTCGGCTCTCGTTCCTGGAAAACGTATCCTGGGCGATGTGCTAAGAAGGGACTCTCCTGGAAGCGGAGGCTGAATGGTTTTGTAATACTTCTGCTCCTCCCAAGGACGAGAACTCAGTCCGGGGAAGGACGATTGGCTTCGCACTGACCCAGTGACAGACAGAGCCAAACTCAGACTGTGTCTCAGGTGACCCTGGGCTTAGCCTTCTAACCCAGTGACAGACAGGACATAATCTGGGCCGGGTTTCAGAGAAGACTTTCTTCCTCCTCTGCTCACCTTTCTCGATACCTCCTCATTCAGGGCGGAGAGACTTCCTCCTGTCCCCCCCGTGTCCCATCATCCTCTCTGTGCCACTCAGGCCCAGGGGTGGACACACAGCAAGTGTTGTTCTCACTTGGTCAATCTCTGTGGCATGTCACCAACCTTTTGTCTGGCTTTGTTTAGGGGCCATGCCCGGTGGTGTTCATGGCTTGCTCCTGACTCTGTGCTCACGGATCACTCCTGGCTAGCTTAGGGGACCATATGGGATGCTGGGAACCAAATCTGGTTGGCCGTATGTAAGGCCGTATGTAAGTGCCCTACTCACTGAGCTGGGATTTTTTTTCCTCTCCACAGTAAGTGGGCGGAGGAATCGAACACAGGTCGTATTGGATATGCCAAAAACAGTAATAATAAGTCTCACAATGAGAAATGTTACTGGTGCCCGCTCGAGCAAATCGATGAGCAATGGGATGACAGTGACAGTGACAGTAAGTGGACATTGGGGGCTTGACAATTTTAGGGAATATTTCAAGATCACCATTCTCAAAAGGCCAATGTGATTTCTTCCATTTCTGTAGATACTGAGAGCAGAATTGGGCCTGAAAGTGCTTTCTCTCCACTTTCTCCAACTCCCTTCATGGTTTGGATAAAGCGTCCTACTTCTCAAGGAGGCCTGGGCAATTTCCAACCACAGTTCTGGGAAGCTGAGACGTGCCCCGTTCCCTGTTCCTTTTCCACTTTTCCGGTCTCTCTGTGTTACCAGCCAACAGGCACACAGGACAGTCAACCTCCCAACCCTGCCCAGTCTGGCCTGCATCCAAGGACACCCTGGCCCATT
Source organism: Sorex araneus (assembly GCF_027595985.1). NCBI lineage: Eukaryota > Metazoa > Chordata > Mammalia > Eulipotyphla > Soricidae > Sorex > Sorex araneus. Next base: position 212,769,490 of record NC_073305.1, read on the forward strand.
CCTTCCACCTCTCTCTCTCCCCCATTGGACTCAGTCTCCTGTTCACTGCATGTGTGTTTACACCCTTTGTACACTCCACATAAACAGAACAGGTGACGGGGCTGGAGTGATAGCACAGCGGGTAGGGCATTTGCCTTGCACGCGGCCGGGCCTGGGTTCGATTCCCAGCATCCCATATGGTCCCTTGAGCACTGCCAGGAGTTAATTCCTGAGTGCATGAACCGGGAGTAACCCCTGTGCATCGCCGGGTGTGACCGAAAAGGCAAAAAACAACAACAAGTGATGGGGGGACCCAGTGACTGAATCCTCTGGGTCTAGCCACACAGGCCCAAAGCACCTCAACCTGCATTCCGATTCCTAGTTCCTGGATGGATGGGGAAAACTGGGGTCCAAGAACTTAAACAGAGAGAGTAGATGTGACAGAAGCCAGGGCTCTGTAGCTCCGTCTTCAAATTCTAAATCCTCTCTCCAGTTTGGCGCTACTTAATATCCATATTCATGACATTGATTCATGACATGACATTAATAACATTTCATCTCAGAGAAAAATAAACACGGATTCCTAGATCTGCCTTAGGTGTCTTAAAATACGCATAAGGCAAACCCAGACACATGTATGAAAAGGCTCGGTGGGAGACTCCTCCCCCCGGTGTGTGGGTGCATGGGGAAACGTCCAGGTGCGTCCGCCACCGCGGCCAATGGGGCTCCGAGCCCCTCGCTAATTCGAGGGAGCGTGCACGATGTCACCTCCGCTGCTCCTGTGCTCTGGGCTTCCGGGCTGCTCTCCTGGGTGCAGGCCTCCACCCTCAGTGAGCGTGGACTCTCCGAGGATCTCTGCAGAAGGGGCTGCAGTGGCGGCTCCCAGCAGGCAGACAGAGGCGTGCCACGCTGAGCCCCACGCGTGGACGAACACAGCGGAGCCGGGCCTGCCCACCCCCGCCCCTCCCCACACACACCCAGACACACAGAGCAGAGCGGGCACTGCTGGGTGCAGGGAGGAGGCGGGCACCTCACAGGGTGAGTCATGGGCACCCTGGGGGCTCTAGGCTGAGTCTCTTCTCAGTGAACAAATTGAAGCTTGTGGCCTGAGGCCAGCTGGTGAGCGTGCAGGGCCGTGGTGGTGACGGCTGAGGGGAGGGAGAACGCACCAGAGCGGGGGGCAGCCGGGAGAGAGCTGGAAGGGCACTGAGTCCAGACAGAACCGGAAGCTCAGCTCCGGGACCCCGGGAAGGGCACCCAACCTCCGGGGGCGCAGCTTTCCCATCCTCAGCTGTGCATCCATGTAAAGCTGATGCAGTAAACATAGAAGCATGATGCATGAGACACATACATGTTCTATACACATACACTGTGTGATACCACTATACTACACGTTGGCTGCACAGAGAAATACGGGCATATATAAATATGGCTACAGACAAGCGGACATCACCTGCATAGATAAAATCATATCTCTACATCTATATTTATATGTCGATACATCGATGTATATCTATGTATGTGTGTCTATAGGTATGTCTATACACTTATACATATGTAGGTAGGTATATATGGGTACCTACCTATACATACCTTCTGACATATGTTCATTGTATGTATACAGATCCATATAGACATAAATGTCTATAAAATACATAGAGTGACATGCTATTTCTATATTGATGAATATATGCATTAGGTATTTCTGTATCGGTACATATAAACATAGATAGATCTATATAGATATAGAAGATTAAGATACATACATCCAGATACATGAGACACATAGACAGATCTAGTACATAGAGTATAGAGATTGAGATATATCTGTGTATATATATATGTAGACATATAGGCATATATTAAGATAGTTATAGACATATAAAGCATGAAGATATATTTATACAGCTACACATAGAAGTAAATATATCTATGTAGAGACATAACTATACAAGCTATATCTTTCCACATGTCAGCATACATGCGTGCAGACACACATACACGTATGTTGGTACAGTCATGCATGGCTCAGCAATGTTTCAGGTAAACACAGATGACAGACTCCAGGTGATCACCAAAGGTCATGCTATGTGGTCTAGGTATGTGGCACCCAGCTACCAGGTACCCCAGAACCAGCCCTGTGTAGTGTCACTTAGAATGTTGGCCCGGTGGGGACCAGGCCCACCAATGCCCGTCTCTGAACAAGCGTCACTGCTGTCTGCAGACTCACTCCTGCCTGCCCATTCACCCTGGCACTGTCACCCTGGCATTGCCCTCCACGCTCCACCCCTGGCTCTGGCCCCGGCTCTCTGGCCTCTGCTCGGAGAACCAGAATCTCGCCATCTCCACGCCCCAGAGGGGGGCAAGACCCTGCTTCCCACCCCATCTCGCCTGCCTGTCCTGCTTCCTTCAGAACCTTCCTGGCCCACCTCCCGCTCCTCACTGGATCTCAACTCACGCACCTCTTCGGCCCTGGGGCTGGAGGTCTGGACGGCAGCTGATGTAGCCTGGGCTCCGACCTGGCCCTGCTGTCACCGTCCATCTGCCCCCTGGGGAGCGTGTTCTCCGTCTCTGGGTCCCGGTCTCTGAGCCAGGAACCCCGGGGGCCCGAACTAAAGACCTAAGAAGATCTTAGATCTTGAGGTCTTAGGTTCTAGGTCCCTCCACACACACACACACACACACACACACACACACACACAGACACACACACACACGCACATGCACACGCACACATACATGCATGCACGCACATACCCATGGCCGTCTTCCTGCTGGTGCACAACTCTGATCCTCCCAGGGGTCCACACTAAGCACATAAACCCCAGTACTCGGAAGGACAAAACAAAGGGTTGGTTCTAGGGGCTCAAGCACCTGTTTTGCATGTGGGGGTGCCTGGGTTCAATCCCCAGCACTGCACGGCTTCCCTGAGCACTGCAGAAAGTGAACCCTGAGGACCAGAGCAATAGTCCAGTGGGTAGGGCTCTTGCCTTGCACGCGGCTGACCCAGGTTCGACCCCCTGGCATCCCATAGGGTCCCCCAAGTACCACCAGGAGTAATTCCTGAGTGCAGAGCCAGGAGTAACCCCTGAGCATCGCGGGGTGTGACCCAAAAAGAAAAAAAGAAAAAAGAAAAAAAAGAAAGTGAGCCCTGAGCACTGAACCAGAAGTTGTCCTGTAGCACAGTTGGGGATGCCTCCTTCAAGAAACAAGAGAGGGGCCGGAGCGATAGCACAGCGGGTAGGGCGTTTGCCTTGCACTCGGCCGACCCGGGTTCAATCCCCGGCATCCCATATGGTCCCCCAAGCATCGCCAGGAGTAATTCCTGAGTGCAAAGCCAGGAGTAACCCCTGAGCATCGCTGGGTGTGACCCAAAAAGCAAAAAAAAAAAAAGAAAAGAAACAAGAGAGAGAAGAATGAAAGGAAAGAGGAGGGGGGTCAGCGGAACGAACTGTGTAGAAGCCCGCAAGTAGCCTGCCGAGCAGAGGGGGTCACAGGGTGGGCAGCAAAGGTCTCCCCCGGGCAGCCATCCTGGCTGGGGGGTGGGGAGGAGCAGGCCAGGGGGGTGGAGGAAGGTGGGGGGAGGGCGAGGCACCCTCTGAGCGTCACCTGTACTTAACCTGTAAGAGACTACGCCCGCACTCCGTGGGACACGACAGGGCGGCCCAAGCTGGAGCAAGTCGCTGGGGACCCTTGCCCCTGTGGGCGTGGTGGAAACCGACGTGATGGGGGTGGGGGGTGCATCTCTGAAAGGAGGCGCCTCTCTCTCAGGGCGGTGCTTGTCCACCAGGAGCCATAGCGCCCCCTGGAGGTCCCTCTGGTATCCCAAGGGCAGAGCAGGTGAAAAATCACAGTGCCGGGCTCAGAGGAGTGGGCAGGCGTGAGACTCGGGGGTCCGCCGGCAGGACGGAGGGGCGCGGAAGGGAGCAAGGCGGAAGGGGGCCACTCTTGGGGAAAGGCTGAGAAGCAGCGGGCAGGGGATTAACGGGTCTCAGAAATCAGGAGGCTGAAAGACAGTTCAGGGGCGCAAGAACTAGGACCCAAGGGTGAGCCCCTAAGATATCCCTCAATACTGTTGGGGGTTGCCCTGAAGACCCCTGAGTAACATGGGCCTGGGGACTGTGCCCACAGTCCTGGTTGACCGAATACTTCCACAAGAGACCCCGGGCGTTGGAGCACCATTTGGGACACCCCGCAATTAATTTTTTTAATAATTAGACTCAGACCGGAATGGGACGCTGAGGCACTCTCACTTGGCCCATGAACCCATGAGATTTTTTTTTTTTTTGCTTTTTGGGTCACACCCGGCGATGCACAGGGGTCACTCCTGGCTCTGCACTCAGGAATTATCCCTGGCAGTGCTCAGGGGACCCTATGGGATGCTGGGAATCGAACCCGGGTTGGCCGCGTGCAAGGCAAACGCCCTACCCGCTGTGCTATCGCTCCAGCCCCATGAGATTTCTGTCAAGGTCCCAGGGGCAAAGGCTGGGCAGAGGGTGGGCACGGACTCCCCGCCCAGCCCCTTCTACCTCACGGCCCGGCCCTGCCATCTCCCCCAAAGCCCCACCCGTGGCATTGCAGAAACTTGACAGGCACAAAGGACTTGTGCGGTGGAGAGGTGGAGAGTGAAAGGAAGAGCAACGTGCTTTTTCCTTTCTTAATTGACGCCTCCTCCACCGCCTACTTCCCCGAAGGACTTGAGACACGTACGACAACACTCCGCTCCCAACCATCTGGACAACCACCCAAAAACATGTTTTCAGAGAATCCTTAATGGCACGAGGAAATGTTCAAAACACAACTTACACGGAAATGGCAGGACGTGGCGCTTTATTTACGATTTACGCTGTCACAGAATATGAAGACGGGGTGGGGGGAGGAAGGAGAAGGAAAAGAAAAAGGAGAAGAAGAAGAAGAGAGAAGGGAGGGAGGGCCAGAGAAGGGCCAGGCGGGGGGCGGGGGGAGGAAGCAGGAAGGAGATGCGATGGTTCTTTCCCTTCTGGAATGTATGGATGAGATGTCAGCCAAAGCACAGCCTCCCAAGATGGGGTGATAAGATGATTCTACAGGACAATTACATCTTTTTTCCCCCCCAGGGTAGGTGGGTCATACCGGTTGTGGTCGGGAATCACTCCTGGTGGTGCTCAGGGGGCCCTATATGGTACCCGGGGGTGATCCGGGTCAGCCACATGCCAGCAAGTGCCTTGCCTGCTGTGCTATCTCCCCAGTTCTGCTGTGGCCACGGCAAGACAGAGCTCTGTGCCAGCAGATGCACTGGCCACTCCGGGTCCCCCCCCCCATTCTGCCCCGCAGGGAACAGACAGAGGCAGCAGAGTCCTCTGGCTTTTCCATGGTTCGGGCCTCAGAGGGCAGAGCCGGGTAGACGGCTCAGGAGGAAGAGCACCTGCCCAAGCTGGGAGACCCTGAGTTCCATCTCGGCATCCCAGGCCCCCCAGGACCCTGGCAGCATGACACGTATGGCCCTGTGACGTGAACCTCAGACCATGAGATCTACAATGCCAGACTGAGCACCACCGAGAGAGTCCCCGCCCCACCCCATTTACCCCCAACACCATTGGAGGAGAAAGGTGGGGGGGAGAAGGAGGGAAGGAAGGGAGGGAGGGAGAGAGAAAGGGAGGGAGGGAGAGGGAGGGAGGAAGGGAGGAGGGGAGAAGGGGAGAGAAGGAGGGAAGGAGGGACGGAGGGAGGGAGGGAGGAAGGGAGGGAGGGAGGGAGGGAGGGAGGGAGGAGGGGAGAAGGGGAGAGAAGGAGGGAGGGAGGAAGGAAG